>NW_026606488.1:0-23704 GCF_029834395.1 Sorex fumeus | reverse complement strand
GTTTTCCATTGGGATGGAACCTTGCATTCAGACAGGTAGCGTGTGAAGAGTCGAGCTAATGTATTGATGAGTACTGATGGTAAGTTCTTCAGGTGTTCAGGTCTGATCTTGTCTGGGCCAGGTGCTTTTTGTTTCTTTACCGACGAGATGGCATGTTGGATTTCGGAAGGGAGAACATTGGGAACGACATATCCATCATGTGGTATGTGGTATGTGGGCAAGTGGATGTGGCTATTAAAGAGATCTGAGTAGAATTCATGAATAATCTTCTCCATTGCCCTTCTGGAAGATGTGATAGATCCATCATGATGTCGGAGGGCAGTCATCTTGGTTTTGTAGTTGGTGAAGGACAGGCGGGCATTACGAATGTTTTTCCCAGCTTCTGCTGCATCTACCAGTACTGCTGCTCTCCTGTTTTTGAGGTCATCCTTGATGGCTTTTCTGCACTGTTTTGCCAGTTCGGACGTTTGCTTGTGGTTGCCTGAGGCACGTGCCATGCCACGTTGGCGAATAAGTTCAAGAGTGTTCGAAGAAAGACGGTTTTTTGTGGTTATCTCTCTCTTGGCATTCTTTGCACAATCATGGAGGTGCTGAATCATTCGATCGTATTCCTCATCAATGTTGTCAATGACGGCATCTTCCCATGTTGCTGCAACAGAGCCAAAGAGTTCCCAGTTGGTGGTTGTTCTGGGAGTCTTCTTCTTAAACCTTGCATTCTTTTCTCCTCGTTCTGTGAGGTAGAATTTTGCACGAAGAAGACGGTGGTCTGATCCCGTTTGGAATTTTGGGATAACAGCAACATCGGTTAGGCAAAATCGCCGATTGAATATGATGTGGTCTATTTCATTGTGGAACCGTCCATCGGGAGACTCCCATGTCCAACGTTTAGATTCAGCCTTTTGGAATTGTGAGTTACCATGGAAGGTTTTGGTTGACATGATGAACTCAGACAGTCTGTCACCTTGTTCGTTCCATTCCAGGCCATGGGTTCCGATGTGGAGTTCATCGACTGATCTTCTTGGTCCTATCTTGGCATTAAAATCACCGACAATGATCTTGTAGAAGGTGTGATCTTCTTTATAGAATTTCTCCAGCTCCATGTAGAATTTCTCAGTTTCTTTTTCACCATAACTGGATGTTGGTGCGTAGACAACAAAGATAGAAACTGCCGGTAGTGAGCCACATTTATTCAAGTGTAATCGTCCGATTCGGGTTGTTAGGCATTCAAATGAATCAATGCTTGTGACTAAGTTTGTGTTGACAAGGATACCGACACCACCGACGCCTCTTTTATCACATGTTCCAAGGAACAGTTCTTCTCCAGTGTCGAAAACAGCATGATGGGATTGATGTCTTCTCGTTTCGGTCAGACCAATGATGTCGTACTTGATCTTTCGTGCTTGTACCATAAGGTCTTCAATTTTATATACAAAATCAAAATTACTGGTTTGTCCACATAAACTTAATTTTGATTAAGGATCACATCACATATCAAGTTACCTTTGCTTAAAAGCATTAAGCTATGAGGCATGTGTATCTTTAATTTCTACTTTTAAAAGAAGATGTGTATCTTTAATTTCTACTTTTAAAATTCTTCCCTAAAGGAGTAGAAAAAAATCAAGGTGGGTTGGTTGATAAATTCTCATTTAGGACTTTGTATTGCCTCTCTCTGCCAGAAATTTTCCTCCCACTAAGGAACCAGTTTTCAGTCGGAAACTTATATTCTTTTCCGAATACCAATGCTCTAAAATTTAAAACTATGGGGTGACAATATGTGGTAACAGAGAATACCTTTCTACCTGGTAAAATAGTGAGAATAGCACTGAAGTTCAGTGTCTAAATTTCTTCGAGTATATTTATTGTGCATTCCCAAATAAGCTTTATTTTCAATAAATATTTTATTTTGTTTTTTATTTAACATACCTTTTTATTATTCTCTTAATATATTTTTAATTTAAGTAAACAGAAATGCCCTCCATTAAGTATATTCAACCTATAATATAATTAGTTTTTATATTGATTAACATTGTTTCTACTTAATTATCTTTGACATTTTTTGTCTTTTATACTTATCACTGTACTTATAGTTGCTAAAACATGTAATTTGCCCTGTGCAGTGATTAAATCTAATTTATTGTGCTTTTCCTTGTAAAAGAGTAAATAGCAGATTATAATGAAATGCTACTCTGTTTTCTTAAGCAGCCATAACTGTTATGGTCAAAAAAGCAACTGGAATCCACAAGAGAGTAGTCATTAAACAGGTTGTTGATGCTTAGTTTTACAAATACATGATTAGAATCAGAGTAATAGTATAGTAGTCAAGCCTTGATTGCAGTCAGCCAGGTTCAATCCCAGCACCTCGAGCACCTTGAGCTTCAGCAGGAGTGATGCCCAAGTGCAGAGTCAGGAGTAAGCCCAAATCACAACCGAGTCTATCCCAAACCATATATATGATATTAAAGCCTTTCATTCATCATTTTTGTTAAAAGGATGAAATAGAAGCCAAATCATTGCACATATAGAAATCAACTTTACGTATTTTATTAACAATAATATCAATATTTAAGAACAGAGATTTTACTACTTTATATGTGTTCCCATACATTTTCAAAATCTAGACTCTCATCAACTTAGAAATAAATAAATATACGATCAAGATCTATTTTCCACTTCAGAATATTATGCGTCCCTATCTTCAATATTTGACTTAAATAGGATGAGTTTATTCTCTATGTTAGTTATTCAATTATTTTCTAAGATCTCATTATTTGATAGAGTGAAAACAGTACACTAAGCCAATATTATTATTCTAATGAATTCATCATTGAAAATAAGCAGCAATTTTGAGTTGAAATGCAGTGGCATGCCATTGATCATGAGGTAATGAGATAATTTCAATGAACTACTCTAGTTACAAGGCATCCTACAAGAGGATCAAGGAAATTGTGAACCTTTTTTTTTTGACAAAGAAGGAACCTTAACTCCCACTCATCACTCCCAACCACACAACACCTTTTATATTTACTGCACTTTAAATTTAGACCTGCTTGTTTTCTCAATTCTCTGTTGAGTTTTCTCTTCTGCAATGCCTCTTATGTATTTTCTTGGAAAACTAATAAATGATACTGAAGAGATGAGGTTAAGTTTTAGTTTAGTTTTCATCATTATACCTCCATGACTCTATCCTTCCTTGCAGTGCTGATCTCATAGTGATTCTACTCTTATGTTTCACTCAAATTTATCTTACAGCAAACTACTTCTAGTGAGACAAAATGAAAATTACTGAAAGATATAGAGAAAACTGAGAACAACTTTTAAAGTATGAAACTAGCTGTTATATTAGATGTAATTAATTTTGCATCAAATGCTAAAGACCACCTTTAAATGATTGTTAAAATCTGTATAAACCTCCAAATGTATGTCCTTCTTTAGTGTTCACAGTCCAAGATGAAGACCATTCAAACCATTTAGCAAAACATGACGTTCAAAGAGATCAAAGAACAGAAACCTTTCCCTCTTTCTCTGCTTTCTTTCCTACTGAGAAAATCTAAGAAAATCACAGTCTTAAGTTTCCTTCCTCAGCTTTTGTTTTATAGATATAAAATGACTAAGCCTCGGGGTTGAACTAAGAATAGCTTTTGCTTTATCTCTCCATTGTACATGCAGGATGTCCTCTTGATTCCTTATAGAGTCCAAAAACAAAGTTTCTCCTCTACAATAAGTTATCATGAGTGGATATAAGTTATGAAAAAAAATTCAATCTGAGTGCATTTTTGAAGTTCATCTCAGTTCATGTTCATTGTCAACAATGTTTCCTTTACCACATGCTATCTTTTTTAGAAATTTTTGCCACTCCTTTCAGTAAAACATCCAAAAAATATGTTCTATTACTCTTTTCAATTCCTCAAATCTTTTTTCCTTTGAACATACTCTAATGTATAACTCTACCCTCTTGCAATTGAAATTATCAAAGACAACCTCCTTGCAATTGAATTAGTTTTTTGCATACTCTCTCATGCAGAGTTGCATCAGAAAACAGACAACATTACAAAATTACTGTAAACCAAGGAAGGTTGAATATAGAATATAAAGTTTATCTTTAAACTGTAAGACCAATTCTAGAGAAATAACAAGGATAAAAGAAAATTTCACCATATTTAGTGGTAAAATTATTATTGTTTTTGATTCTGGTATGAAAAAGGAAGGATGAGTTTTACAAATAAAAACAAAATACATACCAGGAATTTTGCTCCATGACTGGAAGGCCAGCCACACGTGCTAGGTGAAAAGGAAGCTCAGATAGAGAAGAGAGCACCAAATAAAGGGTGTTGTGAGGACCCTCCCAGGGTGGGAGAAGCATGCTAAAAGTAGTCTATAGACTAAACATGATTGCCACTCAATGCCTCTCTTGCAAAGCACAGTACCCAAAAGAAGAGAGAGAGAACAAGGGACAATACCCTGCCACAGAGGCAGGATGGGACGGGGGGGATGGGGGTGGGGGGGGATGCTGGGACCCGTGGTGATGGATGACGGGCACTGGTGGAGGGATGGGCACTTGATAATGGTATAACTGAAACCCAAGCACAAAATTTGTAAGTCTATAACTGTACCTCATGGTGTTTCACTAATAAAAAAAGAGAAAAAAAGGAAAAAAAACATTAAAAAACAAAAACAAAATACATACCTATCTATACAAGAATTTGGGAAGATTGACCTGGAGATTCCAAGGAAAGGCATCACGTAATTAGCTAAGAAACTAACCTTTGCTTTATTTTCCATTCTCCATTAGACTTCAAGCTGAAGACCCCAACTAGTGAATCAATAACAGTCAAAGATCAAGAAAGTTGTGGAGTTTTCAAAGCACAGCAGCCTCAGCAATAGAACACAGAGAGATAAAGCCTACAGTGGATCCAGGTAATGAAGAAAAAAATGTCTTATATACCACCCTCATTCTAGTCTCTTTCAAGTATTCTTTTTACATCATTGACCTTCTGCTATTTCTTGTAATGCATGCTCATTTGCCCTGCGTAGCTATCCTCTAAGATTTCGTCATAAGTAGCTCACTCTTCTTCACCTTCTTCTCAATTTTTACATATTGGCAGCATTCCACCAGTAGATTTTAGTTATTTTCTTTCCATATCACATTATTTTATGTGATAATTGCTTTAACTACTAAACTGGCATAAAGCTTTACATATGACTATTAAGATTCAAATAGAACCCAAAGATTGAAAATCGTTTAACAAACTGGCATCTTGATAGATCTGCTGGGTAGATAACTTAAGATGTAGTCTCAAAATAAGCAAAAAAGTATATTCCTCACTCCTTCTCTTCAAACACAGCCAAAATTTTTCTTTCTAACTTACATAATCTTACTTAAACCAAAATGTAGTTATTCAACTTTCCTTTACAAGTTAAAACCAATTCTTTTGTAAATCTTGCATATTTTATCTTAAAAGAATATACCTGAAGCATTCCTTATTCTCCATGCTTCACTGTCTTACAGATTTCAGAAAATGCTTCATAATTGATATCTCTGCTTGCTCTTTCTGCCCTGCCACATTCTCTATCTAACATTCCACAAAATCCCAGAGTGACCTTTGAAAAATATAAATTAGATCATGTTATTTCTCTGCCAAAAATATTCTAAAATTTCCCTTTGCACATGGGCTTAAATTTCAGTGTTTCATATGGAAAACAGTGTTTCTGTATAACTTTCTGCCTACTGAGCTCTTTATATGATCTCCTCCTCTCCCCGTTGCTATTTCCTTACCTCATGTGCCTTTTGATTATTTCTTAACTAGGACTCTTACTTTCTTACTTTTTCCTTTCTAGAATAGCTTGTCTTACCATCCTGCATATCTTGTTCTATACCTCCTTAGTTTCATTACCTGCTCAAATATGTGTCATTAATAAGTTCTCCTTTGAAAGGATGATCTAACTACCCACCCATGTCACATTGCTTTATTTTCTTTCTAATATTTGTCAATTTCTGTAGTTTTCTTATTTTTACCTATAAAAATAAAACTTTTTCTTTCCCCTCTCTAAAATATAAGCACAATGAGATCAGTGACGTTAGAAAACTGTTTACAACTATAACCCCAGGATCTGAAGAAAAATGTGGTTCACAGTAGATAATGATTTTCCTTAGCGGGGAATAAAAGAATGGAAGATGTAGTTCCAGTATTCAACTACAGCCAAAGCAAGGAAGAAAATATAGAGTGTCTTCAAAATTAAAATTATGGAATAGAGGAATTATCTTCCAAATGAAAAAAACAATTATTTTAGACTTTGAACTGGAATTTTATAAAGGAAATTTCAGAGAGAAAGCAACAGGAACTGAGAAATGTGTCCAAGATTCACTGTGTGGGCAAAACCTCTGAAGCCAGCAGAAGCTAGAAATAGCTAAATACACTTGGGAATTGTTTATCACTTGCAAGGGCACAGAATTGGAAATTGCCAAGCATTTAGGAGAAGTGCAGAATCCTCAGCTGAATCCCAGATGTCATGAGTCAAAAGAGAGTCTGCCAGCAGAGCAACTGAGAGCTATCAAATGTACCACATGAGAGAACTTGCAGCGCTGAATCCAATAGTGCCAACAGCCTGACTAGGTGAACCCACAAGAAGTGAAACTAATGGGGCACAAACCTTGAATCCCATCAGCTGCATATCCTAGCATTGGGTGAGACTAATCTGCCCAAAAGAAGACAGGAACTGATCAGACCTAATGTCCAAAGACAAGATATCAATCAGTCCTGATTGGACAATGGGGAAAAGTACCAGAGATCGAAGGGCCCTGTTTATCTCTTGCCACAGAATACAACAGCCTTAAATGTAAAGATAGCTCCACTTTCTTATATGCAGCAATCCGGGGTTCAGATTCCCAATCAAATTAAAAGACACAATGATGCCTCCTACACTGAATTTTACAGCTCTAAGAAATCAAACAAAGCAAGTGATAGCATATCTTGTACAGCGATAGCATAGAATAGATTTAACATCTGAATATTTCAAAATCATTCTTTCTTTCTTTGGGATGTGAGTAGTAGTGATAATGATGATTAAATGTACCCAACCAAAGTTTAGAGAATTAATTGATTTTAAGCATTTTTAAACTTCTTTTCCTCTTAACAAATACAACCAAGAGTGCCTAACTTCTTTCAATCACCATGGATCTTGCATCCTCCTATACATTCCAAGGAATGACTATTGCAAGGAATATTTGACTAAATGACAAATAATTCACACTATAGAAGTTAGGCAGCACTGTAGCACTGTCCTCCCATTGTAACGTCTCCATTGTGAGACTTGTTGTTACTGTTTTTTGGCATATCGATTACGTCAGGGGTAGCTTGCTAGGCTTTGCCATGCGGGCAGAATACTCTCAATAGCTTGCCGGGCTCTCTGAGAGGGGCAAAGAAATTCAATCCATGTTGGCCGCATGCAAGGCAGATGCCCTACCCACTATGCTATTGCTCTGGCCCAGAAGTTAGGTAAGAAAATAAAATTAACTATAAGTTATGTTAACCATAACTATAAGTCTAAGCTAGTTCATATCCTGCTATCAATATGACTTTATTGACATTTCTCAACATTGTCTTTGAATTTATAAGCCACCAAAACCTAGTTTCAAATTCAGGATGATGAACATGCAAAAATTCAATTAACATTATCATTTGAATCTGTCAATGAGTTGGAATTTCCTCTATAAAGTATGTTTACCAGGGCCATGCACATTAATTATTTTCTAATATTCTCTTATCCATCAGATTATTATTCTCATCATACTTGTATAATTTATATATATATACATACATATATATATATATATAGGTAGAGGCATGCATCAATCCGAGCTAACTTTGCTTTCCTACAGTCTGCCATTCTTAAAAAAACACTATATCATGAAAATATTTAGAATAATTTTTGAATAATTTTTCTTCCTATGTTTATAATGTATTTAAACTTTATCTTTGCTTTCTCTCCAGGCAAACATATAAATTATCTGCAACATCCTGTACAATCATAACCAAGCTACAATTTTTATATTGATCACATTAACAAGCTGTTTCAGAATGCTAAGTCTTTTTTTTTTTTCCCCTTTATTTTATTTTATTTTTTTTTTTTAAAGTTGTAGATTTACAATTTTTTGTGCTTTGGTTTCAATTATACAATGATCAGATACCCATCCCTCCACCAGTGCCCATTTTCCACCACCATGGATAATATCCCTCCCACCCCCATAACCCCATCCCCCTGTCTCTGTGGCAGGGCAATCCCCTGTGTTCTCTCTCTCCTTTTGGGTGTTGTGGTCTGCAAAAGAGGCATTGAGTGGCAAACATGTTCAGTCCATAGTCTACTTTTGACATGCATCTCCCCTCCTGGGAGGATCCTCCAAACATCCTTTATTTGGTGCTCCCTTCTCTATCTGAACAGCCCTTTCCTCTAGGATACCCGGCTGGCCTCTAAGTTATGGAGTAATCCTCCTGGTGCTGATCTCAGCTATTCTTGGGTATTAATCTCATACTTTGTTACTTTATATCCCCCAGATGAATGCAATCTTTCTATGTCTATCCCTCTCTTTCTGACTCATTTCGCTTAGCATGATACTTTCCGTATTGTACCACTTGTATGTAAATTTCATGACTTCATCTTTTCTAAGAGCTACATAGTACTCCATTGTGTAGATGTACCAAAGTTTCTTTAACCAGTCATCTGTTCTTGGGCATTCAGGTTTCTTCCAGTTTCTGGCTATTGTAAAGAGGGCTGCAATGAACAAACAAGTGCAGATGTCACTTCGACTATACATTTTTGCCTCTCTGGGATATATTCCCAGGAGTGGTATTGCTGGGTCAAATGGGAGCTCAATTTCTAATTTTTTGAGAATCGTCCATACTGTTTTCCAGAAGGGCTGAACCAGTGGACATTCCCACCAACAGTGAAGGAGTGTCCCTTTCTCGCCACATCCACGCCAGCATCGGTTGCTTTTGTTCTTTTGAATGTGGGCCAGTCTCTGAGGTGTGAGATGGTATCTCATTGTGGTTTTGATCTGCATCTCCCTGATGATTAATGATGTAGAGCATTTTCTCATGTGCTTTTTTGCCATTCGTATTTCTTCTTTGAGAAAGTTTCTGTTCATTTCATTGCCCCATTTTTGGATGGGGTTGGATGTTTTCTTCTTGTGGAGTTTAACCAGTATTTTGTATATCCTGGATATCAACCCCTTGTCAGATGTGTATTCGGTGAATATCCTTTCCCATTCTGTAGACTGTCTTTGTATTTTGGTCACTGTTTCTTTGGAGGTGCAGAAGCTTCTTAGTTTAAGATAGTCCCATTTATCTATCTCTGTTTTCACTTGCTCGGCCAGTGGCGTGGCATCTTTGAAGATACCATTAGCTTCAATGTCATGGAGGGTTTTGCCAACTTTATCTTCAATGTACCTTATGGTTTCTGGTCTGATGTTGAGGTCTTTAATCCATTTTGATCTTACTTTTGTACATGGTGTTAGGCAGAGTTCTGAGCCTATTTTTTTGCATGTAGCCGTCCAGTGATGCCAACACAATTTATTAAAGAGGCTTTCCTTACTCCACTTCACATTACTTGCACCTTTATCAAAGATTAGATGAGCATATGATTGAGGAGAGATGTCAGTGTATTCAACCCTGTTCCATTGGTCTGCAGTTCTGCCTTTGTTCCAGTACCATGCTGTTTTAATTATTACTGCTTTGTAGTACAGTTTGAAGTTCGGGAGGTTGATTCCTCCCATTTTCTTTTTCCCAAGAATTGCTTTAGCTATTCGTGGGGGCTTATTGTTCCATATAAATTTCAAGAGTGTTTGCTCCATTTCTTTGAAGAATGTCATGGGTATCCTTATAGGGATTGCATTGAATTTATACAATGCTTTCGGTAGTATTGCCATTTTGACAATGTTAAGTCTCCCGACCCATGAGCAGGGGATATCTTTCCATTTCCTCATGTCCTCTTTTATTTCCTGAAGTAGCGTTTTGTAGTTTTCTTTGTACAGGTCCTTTACTTCCTTAGTTAAGCTGATTCCTAGGTACTTGATTTTCTGGGGCACAATTGTGAATGGGATTGTTTTTTTCATGTTGCTTTCTTCTCTCTCACTGTTTGCGTATAGGAAAGCCATGGACTTTTGGGTATTGATTTTATAACCTGCAACTTTACTATACGAGTCTATTGTTTCTAAGAGTTTTTTGGTGGAAGTTATTGGGTTCTCTAAGTAGAGTATCATATCATCTGCGAATAGTGAGAGCTTGATTTCTTCCTTTCCTACCTGAATGCCCTTAATATCTTTTTCCTGCCTAATCGCTATTGCAAGTACTTCCAGTACTATATTGAACAGCAGTGGAGAGAGTGGGCATCCCTGTCTCGTCCCTGATCTTAGAGGGAAGGCTCTCAGTTTTTCCCCATTGAGGATGATGCTTGCTGTAGGCTTGTGGTAGATGGCTTTAATTATGTTGAGGAAGGTCCCCTCTATACCCATTTTGGCTAGGGTTTTCATCATAAAGGGGTGCTGGATCTTATCAAATGCTTTCTCTGCATCTATTGATATGATCATATGCTTTTTATCTTTTCTTTTGTTGATATGGTGGATTATGTTGATTGATTTCCGAATGTTGAACCATCCTTGCATCCCTGGGATGAATCCTACTTGGTCATGGTGTATGATCTTTCTGATGAGTAGTTGGATTCTATTTGCTAGTAGTTTGTTGAGGATCTTTGCATCTGTGTTCATCAGGGATATCGGCCTGTAATTCTCTTTCTTTGTGGTATCTCTGTCTGCTTTTGGTATCAGTGTGATATTTGCTTCGTAGAAACTGTTCGGAAGTGTTTTTGATATTTCAATTTCGTGGAAAAGCTTAAAGAGCATTGGGAGTAAGTCCTCTTTAAAGGTTTGGAAGAATTCACTAGTGAATCCATCCGGGCCAGGACTTTTGTGCTTGGGGAGACTTTTTATTACCATTTCAATTTCCTTGATGGTGATAGGTCTGTTCAGGTATTCCAGGTCTTCTTGGTTCAGCCTTGGGAGTCTGTAGGAGTCTAGGAATTTATCCATTTCCTCGAGGTTTTGATGTTCCGTGGCATAAAGCTTCTCAAAGTACTCCCTGAGGATCCTCTGAATTTCTGTGGTTTCTGTTGTAATGACCCCCTTTTCATTTCTGATTCGGTTTATTAGGGTTTTCTCTCTCCCTTTCTTTGTGAGTTTTGCTAGAGGCTTATCGATCTTGTTAATTTTCTCAAAGAACCAGCTCTTGGTTTCATTGATCTTTCGGATTGGTTTTTGGGTTTCCATCTCGTTAATCTCTGCTCTGAGTTTTATTATTTCCTTTCTCCTGTTCGGGTTGTGCTCCTTTTTTTGGTCCTTCTCCAAGCTCTTAAGCTGTGAGGTTAGGTTACTTATGTGTGCTCGCTCCTCCTTCCTGAGGAATGCTTGTAGAGCTATAAACTTTCCTCTTAACACAGCCTTTGCTGTGTCCCATAAGTTTTGGTAACTCGTGTTCTCATTTTCATTCGTTTCTAGGAATCTTTTGATTTCCTCTTTGATTTCCTGTCTAATCCACTCGTTGTTCAATAGTACACTGTTTAATTTCCAGGTGTTTGATTTAGTTTTCTGTTTTTGTGTGTGATTTACTTCTAATTTCAGCGCATTATGGTCTGAGAAGATTGTTGATACAATCTCTACCTTCTTAATTTTATGGAGGCATGTTTTGTGGCTCAGCATGTGGTCTATCTTGGAGAATGTTCCATGTACGCTTGAGAAGAATGTGTATTTAGCTTTTTGTGGATGAAGTGTCCTGTATATATCTACTAATTCCCTTTCTTCCATTGTTTCCCTCAGATGAAGTATGTCCTTGCTAAGCTTGAGTCTGGTTGATCTATCAAGAGGTGGCAAAGCGGTGTTGAAGTCTTCCACTAGTATTGTGTTGCTATTGATGTCTTTTTCCAAATCTATGAGTAGTTGTTTTAAGTACTTTGCTGGTCTCTCATTAGGTGCATATACATTTATTATTGTAAGTTCTTCCTGTTGTACAGATCCTCTGATCAATAAGTAATGGCCTTCACTGTCTCTTATGACCTTCCTCACTCTGAAATCAATGTGGTCTGATATAAGGATGGCTACCCCAGCTTTTTTATGGGAGCTGTTTGCCTGTAGGATTGTTTTCCAGCCTTTGACTCTGAGTCTGTGTTTGCTTTGACTATTGAGATGCGTTTCTTGCAGGCAGCAGAATGTTGGGTTCAATTTTCTAATCCATCCTGCCACTCTATGTCTTTTAATTGGTGCATTTAGCCCATTGACATTGAGAGAGATTATTGTTATGGGATTTTGTCCCATTGTTATGTTAAAATTGGGTGTATTTGAGGAGCCTTTCTTGCCTTAAAGTAGCCCATTTAGTTGTTCTTGTAACCATGGTTTTGAGTCTGAAGTTCCTGAGCTGTTGTTTGTCTGTGAAACTGTGTGTTGTTCCTTCTATTATGAATGAGAGTCTTGCTGGGAAAAGTATTTTGGGGGAGGCATTTATTTCATTGAGTTTTTTTACTATGTCCCACCACTGTTTTCGGGCCATGAGGGTTTCATCAGAAAAATCAGCTGTGAATTTTAAGGATGCTCCTTTGTAAGAGATTTCTTTCTTCGATCTTGCTGCTTTCAGAATTTTGTCTCTGTCTAAGGTTTTGGTCATTTTGATCAGAATGTGTCTTGGGGTATTTTTATTCGGATTTCTTCTAGCTGGTACCCTTCGGGCCTCCTGAATGTGGTCACAAGTTTTCTTCAGCTCTGGAAATGTTGTAGCAATGATGTCTTTGACAGTTTCTTCTTCATCGAGGTTTTCTTCCTGTCCCTCTGGGACTCCAATAATTCTTATGTTACCCCTCTTGGCTTCATCACGATCTTCTCTTGCCATCTGTTCCCGAATTGTGAGTCTCTTTTCCATTTTCTGCTCTTTTCGGGAGAGTCTCTGAACTTCATCTTCGAGCTCACTGATTCTGTTCTCAGCCGCTGTTACTCTGCTGCTGAGGCCTTCCACTGAGCTTTTCAATTCGCCTACGAGATTTTTCAGGTCTGACATTTCTGATTGCATTTTCCTCATTTCTGCCTTCAGATCCTCTTGTCTTCTATTGGCATTGCTTTCCATTGTTTCTTTTAATTCCCTAAGCATCCTAAGTAGCTCCCTTCTGAATTCCTTGTCAGAGAGGTTGTCTAACACTACAGTACTGTTGGTGTCATCTGGGCTAGACTCTTCAATATGAATGTTTGGTGGGCTTTTGCGTTGCTTTACCATTGTGAGAGTTGTGGTTTAGATCTTCACGTTCAGTGTTACTATTCTGCTTGATATGCAGTGTGAGTTAAGATAGGCTTATGAGTTATTGGCAACTGTATTTCTAGTGGCTGAGCTAAAATAGAGAAGTTTCCATCTAAGAAGTTAGGTTATGGTTCCTATGGCATATGTAGTGGGAAAATATTTCGCGGCCGCGTTAGCGGCCGCGGCTCCGGAAAGAGTCCCTGGCACTGGGCGAGGAGTTGGGAATGTCTCCTGTTTGGAATTGGAGCCGTTCAGCTTTGTTGCCCAGAGCTGGGCCTCTGTGCCCGTCCCACGCGGCTCAGGGGTTGAAAACCGGCTGTCTCGGGGCTGTTTCTAGCTGCGCGTGCCCAGAGAGGAACCCAGGCCCTTGGGGGCGGGCTGTACCTGTTGGAATTGGAGCCGTTCAGCTTTGTTGCCCAGAGCTGGGCCTCTGTGCCCGTCCCACGCGGCTCAGGGGTTGAAAACCGGCTGTCTCGGGGCTGTTTCTAGCTGCGCGTGCTCAGAGAGGAACCCAGGCCCTTGGGGGCGGGCTGTACCTGTTGGAATTGGAGCCGTTCAGCTTTGTTGCCCAGAGCTGGGCCTCTGTGCCCGTCCCACGCGGCTCAGGGGTTGAAAACCGGCTGTCTCGGGGCTGTTTCTAGCTGCGCGTGCCCAGAGAGGAACCCAGGCCCTTGGGGGCGGGCTGTACCTGTTGGAATTGGAGCCGTTCAGCTTTGTTGCCCAGAGCTGGGCCTCTGTGCCCGTCCCACGCGGCTCAGGGGTTGAAAACCGGCTGTCTCAGGGCTGTTTCTAGCTGCGCGTGCCCAGAGAGGAACCCAGGCCCTTGGGGGCGGGCTGTACCTGTTGGAATTGGAGCCGTTCAGCTTTGTTGCCCAGAGCTGGGCCTCTGTGCGCGTCCCACGCGGCTCAGGGGTTGAAAACCGGCTGTCTCGGGGCTGTTTCTAGCTGCGCGTGCCCAGAGAGGAACCCAGGCCCTTGGGGGCGGGCTGTACCTGTTGGAATTGGAGCCGTTCAGCTTTGTTGCCCAGAGCTGTGCCTCTGTGCCCGTCCCACGCGGCTCAGGGGTTGAAAACCGGCTGTCTCGGGGCTGTTTCTAGCTGCGCGTGCCCAGAGAGGAACCCAGGCCCTTGGGG
The DNA here is from genome assembly GCF_029834395.1 of Sorex fumeus. Classification (NCBI taxonomy): domain Eukaryota; kingdom Metazoa; phylum Chordata; class Mammalia; order Eulipotyphla; family Soricidae; genus Sorex; species Sorex fumeus. The sequence goes on along the minus strand of NW_026606488.1, from coordinate 9,249 downwards.
GCGGGCTGTACCTGTTGGAATTGGAGCCGTTCAGCTTTGTTGCCCAGAGCTGGGCCTCTGTGCCCGTCCCACGCGGCTCAGGGGTTGAAAACCGGCTGTCTCGGGGCTGTTTCTAGCTGCGCGTGCCCAGAGAGGAACCCAGGCCCTTGGGGGCGGGCTGTACCTGTTGGAATTGGAGCCGTTCAGCTTTGTTGCCCAGAGCTGGGCCTCTGTGCCCGTCCCACGTGGCTCAGGGGTTGAAAACCGGCTGTCTCGGGGCTGTTTCTAGCTGCGCGTGCCCAGAGAGGAACCCAGGCCCTTGGGGGCGGGCTGTACCTGTTGGAATTGGAGCCGTTCAGCTTTGTTGCCCAGAGCTGGGCCTCTGTGCCCGTCCCACGCGGCTCAGGGGTTGAAAACCGGCTGTCTCGGGGCTGTTTCTAGCTGCGCGTGCCCAGAGAGGAACCCAGGCCCTTGGGGGCGGGCTGTACCTGTTGGAATTGGAGCCGTTCAGCTTTTGTTGCCCAGAGCTGGGGCCTCTGTGCCCGTCCCACGCGGCTCAGGGGTTGAAAACCGGCTGTCTCAGGGCTGTTTCTAGCTGCGCGTGCCCAGAGAGGAACCCAGGCCCTTGGGGGCGGGCTGTACCTGTTGGAATTGGAGCCGTTCAGCTTTGTTGCCCAGAGCTGTGCCTCTGTGCCCGTCCCACGCGGCTCAGGGGTTGAAAACCGGCTGTCTCGGGGCTGTTTCTAGCTGCGCGTGCCCAGAGAGGAACCCAGGCCCTTGGGGGCGGGCTGTACCTGTTGGAATTGGAGCCGTTCAGCTTTGTTGCCCAGAGCTGGGCCTCTGTGCGCGTCCCACGCGGCTCAGGGGTGAAAACCGGCTGTCTCGGGGCTGTTTCTAGCTGCGCGTGCCCAGAGAGGAACCCAGGCCCTTGGGGGGCGGGCTGTACCTGTTGGAATTGGAGCCGTTCAGCTTTGTTGCCCAGAGCTGGGCCTCTGTGCCCGTCCCACGCGGCTCAGGGGTTGAAAACCGGCTGTCTCGGGGCTGTTTCTAGCTGCGCGTGCCCAGAGAGGAACCCAGGCCCTTGGGGGCGGGCTGTACCTGTTGGAATTGGAGCCGTTCAGCTTTGTTGCCCAGAGCTGGGCCTCTGTGCCCGTCCCACGCGGCTCAGGGGTTGAAAACCGGCTGTCTCGGGGCTGTTTCTAGCTGCGCGTGCCCAGAGAGGAACCCAGGCCCTTGGGGGCGGGGCTGTACCTGTTGGAATTGGAGCCGTTCAGCTTTGTTGCCCAGAGCTGGCCTCTGTGCCCATCCCACGCGGCTCAGGGGTTGAAAACCGGCTGTCTCGGGGCTGTTTCTAGCTGCGCGTGCCCAGAGAGGAACCCAGGCCCTTGGGGGCGGGCTGTACCTGTTGGAATTGGAGCCGTTCAGCTTTGTTGCCCAGAGCTGGGCCTCTGTGCCCGTCCCACGCGGCTCAGGGGTTGAAAACCGGCTGTCTCAGGGCTGTTTCTAGCTGCGCGGTGCCCAGAGAGGAACCCAGGCCCTTGGGGGCGGGCTGTACCTGTTGGAATTGGAGCCGTTCAGCTTTGTTGCCCAGAGCTGGGCCTCTGTGCCCGTCCCACGCGGCTCAGGGGTTGAAAACCGGCTGTCTCGGGGCTGTTTCTAGCTGCGCGTGCCCAGAGAGGAACCCAGGCCCTTGGGGGCGGGCTGTACCTGTTGGACTTGGAGCCGTTCAGCTTTGTTGCCCAGAGCTGGGCCTCTGTGCCCGTCCCACGCGGCTCAGGGGTTGAAAACCGGCTGTCTCGGGGCTGTTTCTAGCTGCGCGTGCCCAGAGAGGAACCCAGGGCCCTTGGGGGCGGGCTGTACCTGTTGGAATTGGAGCCGTTCAGCTTTGTTGCCCAGAGCTGGGCCTCTGTGCCCGTCCCACGCGGCTCAGGGGGTTGAAAACCGGCTGTCTCGGGGCTGTTTCTAGCTGCGCGTGCCCAGAGAGGAACCCAGGCCCTTGGGGCGGGCTGTACCTGTTGGAATTGGAGCCGTTCAGCTTTGTTGCCCAGAGCTGGGCCTCTGTGCCCGTCCCACGCGGCTCAGGGGTTGAAAACCGGCTGTCTCGGGGCTGTTTCTAGCTGCGCGTGCCCAGAGAGGAACCCAGGCCCTTGGGGGCGGGCTGTACCTGTTGGAATTGGAGCCGTTCAGCTTTGTTGCCCAGAGCTGGGCCTCTGTGCGCGTCCCACGCGGCTCAGGGGTTGAAAACCGGCTGTCTCGGGGGCTGTTTCTAGCTGCGCGTGCCCAGAGAGGAACCCAGGCCCTTGGGGGCGGGCTGTACCTGTTGGAATTGGAGCCGTTCAGCTTTGTTGCCCAGAGCTGGGGCCTCTGTGCCCGTCCCACGCGGCTCAGGGGGTTGAAAACCGGCTGTCTCGGGGCTGTTTCTAGCTGCGCGTGCCCAGAGAGGAACCCAGGCCCTTGGGGGCGGGCTGTACCTGTTGGAATTGGAGCCGTTCAGCTTTGTTGCCCAGAGCTGGGCCTCTGTGCCCGTCCCACGCGGCTCAGGGGTTTGAAAACCGGCTGTCTCGGGGCTGTTTCTAGCTGCGCGTGCCCAGAGAGGAACCCAGGCCCTTGGGGGCGGGCTGTACCTGTTGGAATTGGAGCCGTTCAGCTTTGTTGCCCAGAGCTGGGCCTCTGTGCCCCGTCCCACGCGGCTCAGGGGTTGAAAACCGGCTGTCTCGGGGCTGGTTTCTAGCTGCGCGTGCCCAGAGAGGAACCCAGGCCCTTGGGGGGCAGGCTGTACCTGTTGGAATTGGAGCCCGTTCAGCTTTGTTGCCCAGAGCTGGGCCTCTGTGCCCGTCCCACGCGGCTCAGGGGTTGAAAACCGGCTGTCTCGGGGCTGTTTCTAGCTGCGCGTGCCCAGAGAGGAACCCAGGCCCTTGGGGGGCGGGCTGTACCTGTTGGAATTGGAGCCGTTCAGCTTTGTTGCCCAGAGCTGGGGCCTCTGTGCGCGTCCCACGCGGCTCAGGGGGGTTGAAAACCGGCTGTCTCGGGGCTGTTTCTAGCTGCGCGTGCCCAGAGAGGAACCCAGGCCCTTGGGGGCGGGCTGTACCTGTTGGAATTGGAGCCGTTCAGCTTTGTTGCCCAGAGCTGGGCCCTCTGTGCGCGTTCCCACGCGGCTCAGGGGTTGAAAACCGGCTGTCTCGGGGCTGTTTCTAGCTGCGCGTGCCCAGAGAGGAACCCAGGCCCTTGGGGGCGGGCTGTACCTGTTGGAATTGGAGCCGTTCAGCTTTGTTGCCCAGAGCTGGGCCTCTGTGCCCGTCCCACGCGGCTCAGGGGTTGAAAACCGGCTGTCTCGGGGCTGTTTCTAGCTGCGCGTGCCCAGAGAGGAACCCAGGCCCTTGGGGGCGGGCTGTACCTGTTGGAATTGGAAGCCGTTCAGCTTTGTTGCCCAGAGCTGGGCCTCTGTGCGCGTCCCACGCGGCTCAGGGGGTTGAAAACCGGCTGTCTCGGGGCTGTTTTCTAGCTGCGCGTGCCCAGAGAGGAACCCAGGCCCTTGGGGGGCGGGCTGTGTACCTGTTGGAATTGGAGCCGTTCAGCTTTGTTGCCCAGAGCTGGGCCTCTGTGCCGTCCCACGCGGCTCAGGGGTTGAAAACCCGGCTGTCTTCGGGGCTGTTTCTAGCTGCGGCGTGCCCAGAGAGGAACCAGGCCCTTGGGGGCGGTCGTGTACCTGTTGGAATTGGAGCCGTTCAGCTTTGTTGCCCAGAGCTGGGCCTCTGTGCCCGTCCCACGCGGCTCAGGGGTTGAAAACCCGGCTGTCTCGGGGCTGTTTCTAGCTGCGCGTGCCCAGAGAGGAAGCCCAGGCCCCTTGGGGGCGGGCTGTACCTGTTGGAATTGGAGCCGTTCAGCTTTGTTGCCCAGAGCTGGGCCTCTGTGCCCGTCCCACGCGGCTCAGGGGTTGGAAAACCGGCTGTCTCGGGGCTGTTTTCTAGCTGCGCGTGCCCAGAGAGGAACCAGGCCCTTGGGGGCGGGCTGTACCTGTTTGGAATTGGAAGCCGTTCAGCTTTGTTGCCCAGAGCTGGGCCTCTGTGCCCGTCCCACGCGGCTCAGGGGTTGAAAACCCGGCTGTCCTCGCGTGCCCAGAGAGGAACCCAGGCCCTTGGGGGCGGGCTGTACCTGTTGGAATTGGAGCCGTTCAGCTTTGTTGCCCAGAGCTGGGCCTCTGTGCCCGTCCCACGCGGCTCAGGGGTTGAAAACCGGCTGTCTCGGGGCTGTTTCTAGCTGCGCGTGCCCAGAGAGGAACCCAGGCCCTTGGGGGCGGGCTGTACCTGTTGGAATTGGAGCCGTTCAGCTTTGTTGCCCAGAGCTGGGCCTCTGTGCCCGTCCCACGCGGCTCAGGGGTTGAAAACCGGCTGTCTCGGGGCTGTTTCTAGCTGCGCGTGCCCAGAGAGGAACCCAGGCCCTTGGGGGCGGGCTGTACCTGTTGGAATTGGAGCCGTTCAGCTTTGTTGCCCAGAGCTGGGCCTCTGTGCCCGTCCCACGCGGCTCAGGGGTTGAAAACCGGCTGTCTCGGGGCTGTTTCTAGCTGCGCGTGCCCAGAGAGGAACCCAGGCCCTTGGGGGCGGGCTGTACCTGTTGGAATTGGAGCCGTTCAGCTTTGTTGCCCAGAGCTGGGCCTCTGTGCCCGTCCCACGCGGCTCAGGGGTTGAAAACCGGCTGTCTCGGGGCTGTTTCTAGCTGCGCGTGCCCAGAGAGGAACCCAGGCCCTTGGGGGCGGGCTGTACCTGTTGGAATTGGAGCCGTTCAGCTTTGTTGCCCAGAGCTGGGCCTCTGTGCCCGTCCCACGCGGCTCAGGGGTTGAAAACCGGCTGTCTCGGGGCTGTTTCTAGCTGCGCGTGCCCAGAGAGGAACCCAGGCCCTTGGGGGCGGGCTGTACCTGTTGGAATTGGAGCCGTTCAGCTTTGTTGCCCAGAGCTGGGCCTCTGTGCCCGTCCCACGCGGCTCAGGGGTTGAAAACCGGCTGTCTCGGGGGCTGTTTCTAGCTGCGCGTGCCCAGAGAGGAACCCAGGCCCTTGGGGGCGGGCTGTACCTGTTGGAATTGGAGCCGTTCAGCTTTGTTGCCCAGAGCTGGGCCTCTGTGCCCGTCCCACGCGGCTCAGGGGTTGAAAACCGGCTGTCTCGGGGCTGTTTCTAGCTGCGCGTGCCCAGAGAGGAACCCAGGCCCTTGGGGGCGGGCTGTACCTGTTGGAATTGGAGCCGTTCAGCTTTGTTGCCCAGAGCTGGGCCTCTGTGCCCGTCCCACGCGGCTCAGGGGTTGAAAACCGGCTGTCTCGGGGCTGTTTCTAGCTGCGCGTGCCCAGAGAGGAACCCAGGCCCTTGGGGGCGGGCTGTACCTGTTGGAATTGGAGCCGTTCAGCTTTGTTGCCCAGAGCTGGGCCTCTGTGCGCGTCCCACGCGGCTCAGGGGTTGAAAACCGGCTGTCTCGGGGCTGTTTCTAGCTGCGCGTGCCCAGAGAGGAACCCAGGCCCTTGGGGGCGGGCTGTACCTGTTGGAATTGGAGCCGTTCAGCTTTGTTGCCCAGAGCTGGGCCTCTGTGCCCGTCCCACGCGGCTCAGGGGTTGAAAACCGGCTGTCTCGGGGCTGTTTCTAGCTGCGCGTGCCCAGAGAGGAACCCAGGCCCTTGGGGGCGGGCTGTACCTGTTGGAATTGGAGCCGTTCAGCTTTGTTGCCCAGAGCTGGGCCTCTGTGCCCGTCCCACGCGGCTCAGGGGTTGAAAACCGGCTGTCTCGGGGCTGTTTCTAGCTGCGCGTGCCCAGAGAGGAACCCAGGCCCTTGGGGGCGGGCTGTACCTGTTGGAATTGGAGCCGTTCAGCTTTGTTGCCCAGAGCTGGGCCTCTGTGCGCCGTCCCACGCGGCTCAGGGGTTGAAAACCGGCTGTCTCGGGGCTGTTTCTAGCTGCGCGTGCCCAGAGAGGAACCCAGGCCCTTGGGGGCGGGCTGTACCTGTTGGAATTGGAGCCGTTCAGCTTTGTTGCCCAGAGCTGGGCCTCTGTGCCCGTCCCACGCGGCTCAGGGGTTGAAAACCGGCTGTCTCGGGGCTGTTTCTAGCTGCGCGTGCCCAGAGAGGAACCCAGGCCCTTGGGGGCGGGCTGTACCTGTTGGAATTGGAGCCGTTCAGCTTTGTTGCCCAGAGCTGGGCCTCTGTGCCCGTCCCACGCGGCTCAGGGGTTGAAAACCGGCTGTCTCGGGGCTGTTTCTAGCTGCGCGTGCCCAGAGAGGAACCCAGGCCCTTGGGGGCGGGCTGTACCTGTTGGAATTGGAGCCGTTCAGCTTTGTTGCCCAGAGCTGGGCCTCTGTGCCCGTCCCACGCGGCTCAGGGGTTGAAAACCGGCTGTCTCGGGGCTGTTTCTAGCTGCGCGTGCCCAGAGAGGAACCCAGGCCCTTGGGGGCGGGCTGTACCTGTTGGAATTGGAGCCGTTCAGCTTTGTTGCCCAGAGCTGGGCCTCTGTGCCCGTCCCACGCGGCTCAGGGGTTGAAAACCGGCTGTCTCGGGGCTGTTTCTAGCTGCGCGTGCCCAGAGAGGAACCCAGGCCCTTGGGGGCGGGCTGTACCTGTTGGAATTGGAGCCGTTCAGCTTTGTTGCCCAGAGCTGGGCCTCTGTGCCCGTCCCACGCGGCTCAGGGGTTGAAAACCGGCTGTCTCGGGGCTGTTTCTAGCTGCGCGTGCCCAGAGAGGAACCCAGGCCCTTGGGGGCGGGCTGTACCTGTTGGAATTGGAGCCGTTCAGCTTTGTTGCCCAGAGCTGGGCCTCTGTGCCCGTCCCACGCGGCTCAGGGGTTGAAAACCGGCTGTCTCGGGGCTGTTTCTAGCTGCGCGTGCCCAGAGAGGAACCCAGGCCCTTGGGGGCGGGCTGTACCTGTTGGAATTGGAGCCGTTCAGCTTTGTTGCCCAGAGCTGGGCCTCTGTGCCCGTCCCACGCGGCTCAGGGGTTGAAAACCGGCTGTCTCGGGGCTGTTTCTAGCTGCGCGTGCCCAGAGAGGAACCCAGGCCCTTGGGGGCGGGCTGTACCTGTTGGAATTGGAGCCGTTCAGCTTTGTTGCCCAGAGCTGGGCCTCTGTGCCCGTCCCACGCGGCTCAGGGGTTGAAAACCGGCTGTCTCGGGGCTGTTTCTAGCTGCGCGTGCCCAGAGAGGAACCCAGGCCCTTGGGGGCGGGCTGTACCTGTTGGAATTGGAGCCGTTCAGCTTTGTTGCCCAGAGCTGGGCCTCTGTGCCCGTCCCACGCGGCTCAGGGGTTGAAAACCGGCTGTCTCGGGGCTGTTTCTAGCTGCGCGTGCCCAGAGAGGAACCCAGGCCCTTGGGGGCGGGCTGTACCTGTTGGAATTGGAGCCGTTCAGCTTTGTTGCCCAGAGCTGGGCCTCTGTGCCCGTCCCACGCGGCTCAGGGGTTGAAAACCGGCTGTCTCGGGGCTGTTTCTAGCTGCGCGTGCCCAGAGAGGAACCCAGGCCCTTGGGGGCGGGCTGTACCTGTTGGAATTGGAGCCGTTCAGCTTTGTTGCCCAGAGCTGGGCCTCTGTGCCCGTCCCACGCGGCTCAGGGGTTGAAAACCGGCTGTCTCGGGGCTGTTTCTAGCTGCGCGTGCCCAGAGAGGAACCCAGGCCCTTGGGGGCGGGCTGTACCTGTTGGAATTGGAGCCGTTCAGCTTTGTTGCCCAGAGCTGGGCCTCTGTGCCCGTCCCACGCGGCTCAGGGGTTGAAAACCGGCTGTCTCGGGGCTGTTTCTAGCTGCGCGTGCCCAGAGAGGAACCCAGGCCCTTGGGGGCGGGCTGTACCTGTTGGAATTGGAGCCGTTCAGCTTTGTTGCCCAGAGCTGGGCCTCTGTGCCCGTCCCACGCGGCTCAGGGGTTGAAAACCGGCTGTCTCGGGGCTGTTTCTAGCTGCGCGTGCCCAGAGAGGAACCCAGGCCCTTGGGGGCGGGCTGTACCTGTTGGAATTGGAGCCGTTCAGCTTTGTTGCCCAGAGCTGGGCCTCTGTGCCCGTCCCACGCGGCTCAGGGGTTGAAAACCGGCTGTCTCGGGGCTGTTTCTAGCTGCGCGTGCCCAGAGAGGAACCCAGGCCCTTGGGGGCGGGCTGTACCTGTTGGAATTGGAGCCGTTCAGCTTTGTTGCCCAGAGCTGGGCCTCTGTGCCCGTCCCACGCGGCTCAGGGGTTGAAAACCGGCTGTCTCGGGGCTGTTTCTAGCTGCGCGTGCCCAGAGAGGAACCCAGGCCCTTGGGGGCGGGCTGTACCTGTTGGAATTGGAGCCGTTCAGCTTTGTTGCCCAGAGCTGGGCCTCTGTGCCCGTCCCACGCGGCTCAGGGGTTGAAAACCGGCTGTCTCGGGGCTGTTTCTAGCTGCGCGTGCCCAGAGAGGAACCCAGGCCCTTGGGGGCGGGCTGTACCTGTTGGAATTGGAGCCGTTCAGCTTTGTTGCCCAGAGCTGGGCCTCTGTGCCCGTCCCACGCGGCTCAGGGGTTGAAAACCGGCTGTCTCGGGGCTGTTTCTAGCTGCGCGTGCCCAGAGAGGAACCCAGGCCCTTGGGGGCGGGCTGTACCTGTTGGAATTGGAGCCGTTCAGCTTTGTTGCCCAGAGCTGGGCCTCTGTGCCCGTCCCACGCGGCTCAGGGGTTGAAAACCGGCTGTCTCGGGGCTGTTTCTAGCTGCGCGTGCCCAGAGAGGAACCCAGGCCCTTGGGGGCGGGCTGTACCTGTTGGAATTGGAGCCGTTCAGCTTTGTTGCCCAGAGCTGGGCCTCTGTGCCCGTCCCACGCGGCTCAGGGGTTGAAAACCGGCTGTCTCGGGGCTGTTTCTAGCTGCGCGTGCCCAGAGAGGAACCCAGGCCCTTGGGGGCGGGCTGTACCTGTTGGAATTGGAGCCGTTCAGCTTTGTTGCCCAGAGCTGGGCCTCTGTGCCCGTCCCACGCGGCTCAGGGGTTGAAAACCGGCTGTCTCGGGGCTGTTTCTAGCTGCGCGTGCCCAGAGAGGAACCCAGGCCCTTGGGGGCGGGCTGTACCTGTTGGAATTGGAGCCGTTCAGCTTTGTTGCCCAGAGCTGGGCCTCTGTGCCCGTCCCACGCGGCTCAGGGGTTGAAAACCGGCTGTCTCGGGGCTGTTTCTAGCTGCGCGTGCCCAGAGAGGAACCCAGGCCCTTGGGGGCGGGCTGTACCTGTTGGAATTGGAGCCGTTCAGCTTTGTTGCCCAGAGCTGGGCCTCTGTGCCCGTCCCACGCGGCTCAGGGGTTGAAAACCGGCTGTCTCGGGGCTGTT
>NW_026606487.1:0-16518 GCF_029834395.1 Sorex fumeus | reverse complement strand
CAATGGGCTATCCACTCAATATTGGTCAGCTCTTCATTTTCCTCTCCACACAAACCAGCCTTCAGAAATCATTGGGCTCTCCACTACAGACTGTTCCATTCATTCACTGCGATTCTGCAATTCATCTGACTCTCCGCTCCAGGCAGGTTTTCATTACAGCACTGGTGAATGACCAAGTAATCCAATGCTGGTTTTCAGCCGCCTTTTCACACTCGCAGTGTGCTGTTCAATTGTCTATCCACTCAAACCTGGTCAGCCTTTCATTTTCTTTTCCACAATATCAGACTTCAGAAATCATTGGAATCGCCAGTGACAGAATGTTCCATTCATTCACTGCCAATCTGGAATTCATCTGAATCTGCACTCCAGGTAGGCTTTCATTACACCACTTATGAATGTCCAAGTAACACAATGCTGGTTTTCAGCGGTCTGTTCACACTCTAAGCCCTGCTTTTTACTGGGTATCCACACAACTGTGGTCAGCTCTTCATTTTCATGTCCAAACAATCCAGACTTGAGAAATCATTGCAATCTCCAGTACAGAATGTTCCATTCATTCACTGCGAATCTGGAATTCAACTGAATCTCCACTACCTGCAGATTTATCTTACACCACTTGTGAATGTCCAAGTAAAACAATGCTGGTTTTCAGAGGCCTGTTCATGTTCGCAGTCGTGCTGTTCAATTGGCTATCCACTCAACCTGTTTTGCTCCTCATTTTCCTGTGCACACAACCCAGCCTTCAGAAATCATTGTAATCTCCACTACAGGATGTTCCATTCATTCACTGGGAATCTGGAATTCATCTGAATCTGCACTCCACGCAGGCTTTCGTTACACCACTGCTGAAAGTCGAAGTAATGCAATACTGGTTTTCAGTGGTCTGTTCACATTCGAAGCCGAGGCTTTTTACAGGCTATCCACTCAACACTGGTCAGCTCTTCATTTTCGTGTCCCCACAATCCAGATTTCAGAAATCATTGCAATCTCCACTACAGAATGTTCCATTCATTCACTGCGAGTCTGGAGTTTATCTGATTCTCCACTCCCGCCTGGTTAACATTACACCACTTGTGAATGTCCAAGTAAGCCAATGCTGGTTTTCAGAGGCCTGTTCATACTCGCAGCCGTGCTGTTTAATTGACAATTCACTCCACCCTGTTCAGCTCTTCATTGTCCCACCACACTACCAGCCTTCAGAAATCTTTGTTATCTCCACTACAGAATGTTCCATTCATTCACTGCGAATCTGGAATTCATCTGACTCTCAACTCCACGCAGGTTTTCATTACACCACTGTTGAATGTCCAAGTAACCCAATGCTGGTTTTCAGCGGCCTGTTCATATTCGCAGCCCTGCTGTTTACTTGGCTATCGATTCAAGCCTGGTCAGCTCTTCATTTTCCTGTCCACACAACACAGGCTTCAGAAATCATTGGAATCTCCTCTACAGAATGTTCCATTCATTCACTGCGAATGTGGAATTCAACTGACTCTCCACTCCATGCAGGTTTTCCTTACACCACTGATGAATGTCCAAGTAACCCAATGCTGGTTTTCAGCTGCATGTTCACACTCGCAGCCATGCTATACAATTGGCTTTCCACTAAATCCTGATTAGTTCTTGATTTTCCTTCCACACGACCCAGCCTTCAGAAATCGTTGGAATCTCCACTAGAGAATGTTCCATTCATTCACTGCGAATCTGGAATTCCTCTGAACCTCCACTCCCGGCAGGTTTTCGTTACACCACTGTTGAATGTCCAAGTAACCCAATGTTTTAAGTGTTTTCTTCACAAGCGCAGTGGTGCTGTTCAATTGGCTATCCACTCAACCCTGGCCAGCTCTACATTTTCCTGTCCACACCACAGAGACTGGAGAAATCATTGTTATCTCCACTACAGAATGTTCCATTCATTCACAGCGAATCTGGAATTCATCTGAATCTCCACTCCCGGCAGGTTTTCGTGACACCACTGGTAAATATCCAAGTAAGCCAATGCTGGTTTTAAGTGGCCTGCTCATACTCTCAGCCGTGCTGTTCAATTTGCTATCCACTCAACCCTCTTCAGCTCCATTTTCCTGTCCACATAACCCAAACTTCAGAAACAATTGGTATCTCCTCCACAGAATGTTCCATTCATTGACGGCAAATCTGAAATTCATCTAATTCTCAACTCCCGTCAGGTTTTCGTTACACCACTTGTGAATGTCCAATTAAGCCAAAGCTGGTTTTCAGTGGCCTGTTCTTACTACGAGACGTGCTGTTCATTTGGCTATCCATTCCACCCTGTTCAGCTCTACATTTTCGTGTCCACAAAACCCAGCCTTCAGAAATCATTGGAATCACCACTAGAGAATGTTCCATTCATTCACTGCGAATCTGGAATTCATCTGAATCTCCACTCCCGGCAGGTTTTCATTGCACCACTGCTGAATGTTCAAGTAACGCAATGATGGTTTTCAGCGGTCTATTCACACTCGAACCCGTGCTGTTCACGGTCTAGCGACTCAACACTGGTGAGTTCTTCTTTTTCCAGTTCAGACAATACAAACCTCAGAAACCATTGCAATCTACACTACAGAATGTTTCATTCATTCAGGCGAATCTTGAATTCATCTTGTTCTCCACTCCCAGCAGGTTTTCGTTTCACCACTGGTGAATGTCCAAGCAACCCAAGGCTGGTTTCAGCTGCGTGTTAACACTCGCAGCCGTGCTGTTCAATTGGCTATCCAGTGAACGCTGGTTAGCTCTTGATTTTCCTTCCACACACCGAGCCTTCAGAAATCATTCTTATCTCCACTTCAGAATGTTCCATTCGTTCCCTGCGAATCTGGAATTCCTCTGACTCTCCACACCAGGCAGATTTTCCTAACAACACTGGTGAATGACCAGGTAATCCAATGCTGGTTTTCAGCGGCTGTTCACACTCACAGCCTTGCTGTTCAATTGGCAATCCAGTCAAACCTAGTCAGCTCTTCATTTTCCTGTCCACACAACCCAGCGTTCAGAAATCATTGGAATCTCTACTACAGAAATTTCCATTCATTCACTGTGAATCTGGAAATACTCTGAATCTGCATTCCAGGAAGGCTTTCGTTACACCACTGATGAATGTCCAAGTAATGCAATGCTGCTTCTTAGTGGTCTGTTCACACTCGAAACCGTGCTGTTCATTGGCTATCCACTCAATATCGGTCAGCTCTTCAATATCCTGTCCAGACTATCCAGATTCCTAAATGTTGGCAATCACCACTACAGAATGTTCCATTCAATCACGCGAATCTGGAATTCATCAGAGTCTCCACTCCTGGAAGGTTTTCGTGACACCACTGGTAAATGTCCAAGGAAGACAATGCTGGTTTTAAGCCGCCTGCTAACACACTCAGCCGTGCTGTTCAATTTGCTATCCACCCAACCCTATTCAGCTCTACATTTTCCTGTCCTCATAACCCAACCTTCAGAAATAATTGGTATCTCCTCCACAGAATGTTCCGTTCATTCACTGCGAATCTTAAATTCATCTGACTCTCAACTCCCGGCGGGTTATCGTTACACCACTTGTGAATGTCCAAGTAAGCCAATGCTGGTTTTCAGTGGCCTGTTCATACTAAGAGACGTGCTGTTCATTTGGCTATCCACTCCACCCTGTTCAGCTCTACATTTTCGTGTCCACAAAACCCAGCCTTCAGAAATCATTGGAATCACCACTAGAGAATGTTCCATTCATTCACTGCGAATCTGGAATTCCTCTGAACCTCCACTCCTGGCAGGTTTTCGTTACGCCACTGGTGAATGTCCAAGTAACTCAATACTGGTTTTCAGAGGCATGTTCAACTCGCAGAAGTGCTGTTCAATGGGCTATCCACTCAATATTGGTCAGCTCTTCATTTTCCTCTCCACACAAACCAGCCTTCAGAAATCATTGGGCTCTCCACTACAGACTGTTCCATTCATTCACTGCGATTCTGCAATTCATCTGACTCTCCGCTCCAGGCAGGTTTTCATTACAGCACTGGTGAATGACCAAGTAATCCAATGCTGGTTTTCAGCCGCCTTTTCACACTCGCAGTGTGCTGTTCAATTGTCTATCCACTCAAACCTGGTCAGCCTTTCATTTTCTTTTCCACAATATCAGACTTCAGAAATCATTGGAATCGCCAGTACAGAATGTTCCATTCATTCACTGCCAATCTGGAATTCATCTGAATCTGCACTCCAGGTAGGCTTTCATTACACCACTTATGAATGTCCAAGTAACACAATGCTGGTTTTCAGCGGTCTGTTCACACTCTAAGCCCTGCTTTTTACTGGGTATCCACACAACTGTGGTCAGCTCTTCATTTTCATGTCCAAACAATCCAGACTTGAGAAATCATTGCAATCTCCAGTACAGAATGTTCCATTCATTCACTGCGAATCTGGAATTCAACTGAATCTCCACTACCTGCAGATTTATCTTACACCACTTGTGAATGTCCAAGTAAAACAATGCTGGTTTTCAGAGGCCTGTTCATGTTCGCAGTCGTGCTGTTCAATTGGCTATCCACTCAACCTGTTTTGCTCCTCATTTTCCTGTGCACACAACCCAGCCTTCAGAAATCATTGTAATCTCCACTACAGGATGTTCCATTCATTCACTGGGAATCTGGAATTCATCTGAATCTGCACTCCACGCAGGCTTTCGTTACACCACTGCTGAAAGTCGAAGTAATGCAATACTGGTTTTCAGTGGTCTGTTCACATTCGAAGCCGAGGCTTTTTACAGGCTATCCACTCAACACTGGTCAGCTCTTCATTTTCGTGTCCCCACAATCCAGATTTCAGAAATCATTGCAATCTCCACTACAGAATGTTCCATTCATTCACTGCGAGTCTGGAGTTTATCTGATTCTCCACTCCCGCCTGGTTAACATTACACCACTTGTGAATGTCCAAGTAAGCCAATGCTGGTTTTCAGAGGCCTGTTCATACTCGCAGCCGTGCTGTTTAATTGACAATTCACTCCACCCTGTTCAGCTCTTCATTGTCCCACCACACTACCAGCCTTCAGAAATCTTTGTTATCTCCACTACAGAATGTTCCATTCATTCACTGCGAATCTGGAATTCATCTGACTCTCAACTCCACGCAGGTTTTCATTACACCACTGTTGAATGTCCAAGTAACCCAATGCTGGTTTTCAGCGGCCTGTTCATATTCGCAGCCCTGCTGTTTACTTGGCTATCGATTCAAGCCTGGTCAGCTCTTCATTTTCCTGTCCACACAACACAGGCTTCAGAAATCATTGGAATCTCCTCTACAGAATGTTCCATTCATTCACTGCGAATGTGGAATTCAACTGACTCTCCACTCCATGCAGGTTTTCCTTACACCACTGATGAATGTCCAAGTAACCCAATGCTGGTTTTCAGCTGCATGTTCACACTCGCAGCCATGCTATACAATTGGCTTTCCACTAAATCCTGATTAGTTCTTGATTTTCCTTCCACACGACCCAGCCTTCAGAAATCGTTGGAATCTCCACTAGAGAATGTTCCATTCATTCACTGCGAATCTGGAATTCCTCTGAACCTCCACTCCCGGCAGGTTTTCGTTACACCACTGTTGAATGTCCAAGTAACCCAATGTTTTAAGTGTTTTCTTCACAAGCGCAGTGGTGCTGTTCAATTGGCTATCCACTCAACCCTGGCCAGCTCTACATTTTCCTGTCCACACCACAGAGACTGGAGAAATCATTGTTATCTCCACTACAGAATGTTCCATTCATTCACAGCGAATCTGGAATTCATCTGAATCTCCACTCCCGGCAGGTTTTCGTGACACCACTGGTAAATATCCAAGTAAGCCAATGCTGGTTTTAAGTGGCCTGCTCATACTCTCAGCCGTGCTGTTCAATTTGCTATCCACTCAACCCTCTTCAGCTCCATTTTCCTGTCCACATAACCCAAACTTCAGAAACAATTGGTATCTCCTCCACAGAATGTTCCATTCATTGACGGCAAATCTGAAATTCATCTAATTCTCAACTCCCGTCAGGTTTTCGTTACACCACTTGTGAATGTCCAATTAAGCCAAAGCTGGTTTTCAGTGGCCTGTTCTTACTACGAGACGTGCTGTTCATTTGGCTATCCATTCCACCCTGTTCAGCTCTACATTTTCGTGTCCACAAAACCCAGCCTTCAGAAATCATTGGAATCACCACTAGAGAATGTTCCATTCATTCACTGCGAATCTGGAATTCATCTGAATCTCCACTCCCGGCAGGTTTTCATTGCACCACTGCTGAATGTTCAAGTAACGCAATGATGGTTTTCAGCGGTCTATTCACACTCGAACCCGTGCTGTTCACGGTCTAGCGACTCAACACTGGTGAGTTCTTCTTTTTCCAGTTCAGACAATACAAACCTCAGAAACCATTGCAATCTACACTACAGAATGTTTCATTCATTCAGGCGAATCTTGAATTCATCTTGTTCTCCACTCCCAGCAGGTTTTCGTTTCACCACTGGTGAATGTCCAAGCAACCCAAGGCTGGTTTCAGCTGCGTGTTAACACTCGCAGCCGTGCTGTTCAATTGGCTATCCACGTGAACGCTGGTTAGCTCTTGATTTTCCTTCCACACACCGAGCCTTCAGAAATCATTCTTATCTCCACTTCAGAATGTTCCATTCGTTCCCTGCGAATCTGGAATTCCTCTGACTCTCCACACCAGGCAGATTTTCCTAACAACACTGGTGAATGACCAGGTAATCCAATGCTGGTTTTCAGCGGCTGTTCACACTCACAGCCTTGCTGTTCAATTGGCAATCCAGTCAAACCTAGTCAGCTCTTCATTTTCCTGTCCACACAACCCAGCGTTCAGAAATCATTGGAATCTCTACTACAGAAATTTCCATTCATTCACTGTGAATCTGGAAATACTCTGAATCTGCATTCCAGGAAGGCTTTCGTTACACCACTGATGAATGTCCAAGTAATGCAATGCTGCTTCTTAGTGGTCTGTTCACACTCGAAACCGTGCTGTTCATTGGCTATCCACTCAATATCGGTCAGCTCTTCAATATCCTGTCCAGACTATCCAGATTCCTAAATGTTGGCAATCACCACTACAGAATGTTCCATTCAATCACGCGAATCTGGAATTCATCAGAGTCTCCACTCCTGGAAGGTTTTCGTGACACCACTGGTAAATGTCCAAGGAAGACAATGCTGGTTTTAAGCCGCCTGCTAACACACTCAGCCGTGCTGTTCAATTTGCTATCCACCCAACCCTATTCAGCTCTACATTTTCCTGTCCTCATAACCCAACCTTCAGAAATAATTGGTATCTCCTCCACAGAATGTTCCGTTCATTCACTGCGAATCTTAAATTCATCTGACTCTCAACTCCCGGCGGGTTATCGTTACACCACTTGTGAATGTCCAAGTAAGCCAATGCTGGTTTTCAGTGGCCTGTTCATACTAAGAGACGTGCTGTTCATTTGGCTATCCACTCCACCCTGTTCAGCTCTACATTTTCGTGTCCACAAAACCCAGCCTTCAGAAATCATTGGAATCACCACTAGAGAATGTTCCATTCATTCACTGCGAATCTGGAATTCCTCTGAACCTCCACTCCTGGCAGGTTTTCGTTACGCCACTGGTGAATGTCCAAGTAACTCAATACTGGTTTTCAGAGGCATGTTCAACTCGCAGAAGTGCTGTTCAATGGGCTATCCACTCAATATTGGTCAGCTCTTCATTTTCCTCTCCACACAAACCAGCCTTCAGAAATCATTGGGCTCTCCACTACAGACTGTTCCATTCATTCACTGCGATTCTGCAATTCATCTGACTCTCCGCTCCAGGCAGGTTTTCATTACAGCACTGGTGAATGACCAAGTAATCCAATGCTGGTTTTCAGCCGCCTTTTCACACTCGCAGTGTGCTGTTCAATTGTCTATCCACTCAAACCTGGTCAGCCTTTCATTTTCTTTTCCACAATATCAGACTTCAGAAATCATTGGAATCGCCAGTACAGAATGTTCCATTCATTCACTGCCAATCTGGAATTCATCTGAATCTGCACTCCAGGTAGGCTTTCATTACACCACTTATGAATGTCCAAGTAACACAATGCTGGTTTTCAGCGGTCTGTTCACACTCTAAGCCCATGCTTTTTACTGGGTATCCACACAACTGTGGTCAGCTCTTCATTTTCATGTCCAAACAATCCAGACTTGAGAAATCATTGCAATCTCCAGTACAGAATGTTCCATTCATTCACTGCGAATCTGGAATTCAACTGAATCTCCACTACCTGCAGATTTATCTTACACCACTTGTGAATGTCCAAGTAAAACAATGCTGGTTTTCAGAGGCCTGTTCATGTTCGCAGTCGTGCTGTTCAATTGGCTATCCACTCAACCTGTTTTGCTCCTCATTTTCCTGTGCACACAACCCAGCCTTCAGAAATCATTGTAATCTCCACTACAGGATGTTCCATTCATTCACTGGGAATCTGGAATTCATCTGAATCTGCACTCCACGCAGGCTTTCGTTACACCACTGCTGAAAGTCGAAGTAATGCAATACTGGTTTTCAGTGGTCTGTTCACATTCGAAGCCGAGGCTTTTTACAGGCTATCCACTCAACACTGGTCAGCTCTTCATTTTCGTGTCCCCACAATCCAGATTTCAGAAATCATTGCAATCTCCACTACAGAATGTTCCATTCATTCACTGCGAGTCTGGAGTTTATCTGATTCTCCACTCCCGCCTGGTTAACATTACACCACTTGTGAATGTCCAAGTAAGCCAATGCTGGTTTTCAGAGGCCTGTTCATACTCGCAGCCGTGCTGTTTAATTGACAATTCACTCCACCCTGTTCAGCTCTTCATTGTCCCACCACACTACCAGCCTTCAGAAATCTTTGTTATCTCCACTACAGAATGTTCCATTCATTCACTGCGAATCTGGAATTCATCTGACTCTCAACTCCACGCAGGTTTTCATTACACCACTGTTGAATGTCCAAGTAACCCAATGCTGGTTTTCAGCGGCCTGTTCATATTCGCAGCCCTGCTGTTTACTTGGCTATCGATTCAAGCCTGGTCAGCTCTTCATTTTCCTGTCCACACAACACAGGCTTCAGAAATCATTGGAATCTCCTCTACAGAATGTTCCATTCATTCACTGCGAATGTGGAATTCAACTGACTCTCCACTCCATGCAGGTTTTCCTTACACCACTGATGAATGTCCAAGTAACCCAATGCTGGTTTTCAGCTGCATGTTCACACTCGCAGCCATGCTATACAATTGGCTTTCCACTAAATCCTGATTAGTTCTTGATTTTCCTTCCACACGACCCAGCCTTCAGAAATCGTTGGAATCTCCACTAGAGAATGTTCCATTCATTCACTGCGAATCTGGAATTCCTCTGAACCTCCACTCCCGGCAGGTTTTCGTTACACCACTGTTGAATGTCCAAGTAACCCAATGTTTTAAGTGTTTTCTTCACAAGCGCAGTGGTGCTGTTCAATTGGCTATCCACTCAACCCTGGCCAGCTCTACATTTTCCTGTCCACACCACAGAGACTGGAGAAATCATTGTTATCTCCACTACAGAATGTTCCATTCATTCACAGCGAATCTGGAATTCATCTGAATCTCCACTCCCGGCAGGTTTTCGTGACACCACTGGTAAATATCCAAGTAAGCCAATGCTGGTTTTAAGTGGCCTGCTCATACTCTCAGCCGTGCTGTTCAATTTGCTATCCACTCAACCCTCTTCAGCTCCATTTTCCTGTCCACATAACCCAAACTTCAGAAACAATTGGTATCTCCTCCACAGAATGTTCCATTCATTGACGGCAAATCTGAAATTCATCTAATTCTCAACTCCCGTCAGGTTTTCGTTACACCACTTGTGAATGTCCAATTAAGCCAAAGCTGGTTTTCAGTGGCCTGTTCTTACTACGAGACGTGCTGTTCATTTGGCTATCCATTCCACCCTGTTCAGCTCTACATTTTCGTGTCCACAAAACCCAGCCTTCAGAAATCATTGGAATCACCACTAGAGAATGTTCCATTCATTCACTGCGAATCTGGAATTCATCTGAATCTCCACTCCCGGCAGGTTTTCATTGCACCACTGCTGAATGTTCAAGTAACGCAATGATGGTTTTCAGCGGTCTATTCACACTCGAACCCGTGCTGTTCACGGTCTAGCGACTCAACACTGGTGAGTTCTTCTTTTTCCAGTTCAGACAATACAAACCTCAGAAACCATTGCAATCTACACTACAGAATGTTTCATTCATTCAGGCGAATCTTGAATTCATCTTGTTCTCCACTCCCAGCAGGTTTTCGTTTCACCACTGGTGAATGTCCAAGCAACCCAAGGCTGGTTTCAGCTGCGTGTTAACACTCGCAGCCGTGCTGTTCAATTGGCTATCCAGTGAACGCTGGTTAGCTCTTGATTTTCCTTCCACACACCGAGCCTTCAGAAATCATTCTTATCTCCACTTCAGAATGTTCCATTCGTTCCCTGCGAATCTGGAATTCCTCTGACTCTCCACACCAGGCAGATTTTCCTAACAACACTGGTGAATGACCAGGTAATCCAATGCTGGTTTTCAGCGGCTGTTCACACTCACAGCCTTGCTGTTCAATTGGCAATCCAGTCAAACCTAGTCAGCTCTTCATTTTCCTGTCCACACAACCCAGCGTTCAGAAATCATTGGAATCTCTACTACAGAAATTTCCATTCATTCACTGTGAATCTGGAAATACTCTGAATCTGCATTCCAGGAAGGCTTTCGTTACACCACTGATGAATGTCCAAGTAATGCAATGCTGCTTCTTAGTGGTCTGTTCACACTCGAAACCGTGCTGTTCATTGGCTATCCACTCAATATCGGTCAGCTCTTCAATATCCTGTCCAGACTATCCAGATTCCTAAATGTTGGCAATCACCACTACAGAATGTTCCATTCAATCACGCGAATCTGGAATTCATCAGAGTCTCCACTCCTGGAAGGTTTTCGTGACACCACTGGTAAATGTCCAAGGAAGACAATGCTGGTTTTAAGCCGCCTGCTAACACACTCAGCCGTGCTGTTCAATTTGCTATCCACCCAACCCTATTCAGCTCTACATTTTCCTGTCCTCATAACCCAACCTTCAGAAATAATTGGTATCTCCTCCACAGAATGTTCCGTTCATTCACTGCGAATCTTAAATTCATCTGACTCTCAACTCCCGGCGGGTTATCGTTACACCACTTGTGAATGTCCAAGTAAGCCAATGCTGGTTTTCAGTGGCCTGTTCATACTAAGAGACGTGCTGTTCATTTGGCTATCCACTCCACCCTGTTCAGCTCTACATTTTCGTGTCCACAAAACCCAGCCTTCAGAAATCATTGGAATCACCACTAGAGAATGTTCCATTCATTCACTGCGAATCTGGAATTCCTCTGAACCTCCACTCCTGGCAGGTTTTCGTTACGCCACTGGTGAATGTCCAAGTAACTCAATACTGGTTTTCAGAGGCATGTTCAACTCGCAGAAGTGCTGTTCAATGGGCTATCCACTCAATATTGGTCAGCTCTTCATTTTCCTCTCCACACAAACCAGCCTTCAGAAATCATTGGGCTCTCCACTACAGACTGTTCCATTCATTCACTGCGATTCTGCAATTCATCTGACTCTCCGCTCCAGGCAGGTTTTCATTACAGCACTGGTGAATGACCAAGTAATCCAATGCTGGTTTTCAGCCGCCTTTTCACACTCGCAGTGTGCTGTTCAATTGTCTATCCACTCAAACCTGGTCAGCCTTTCATTTTCTTTTCCACAATATCAGACTTCAGAAATCATTGGAATCGCCAGTACAGAATGTTCCATTCATTCACTGCCAATCTGGAATTCATCTGAATCTGCACTCCAGGTAGGCTTTCATTACACCACTTATGAATGTCCAAGTAACACAATGCTGGTTTTCAGCGGTCTGTTCACACTCTAAGCCCTGCTTTTTACTGGGTATCCACACAACTGTGGTCAGCTCTTCATTTTCATGTCCAAACAATCCAGACTTGAGAAATCATTGCAATCTCCAGTACAGAATGTTCCATTCATTCACTGCGAATCTGGAATTCAACTGAATCTCCACTACCTGCAGATTTATCTTACACCACTTGTGAATGTCCAAGTAAAACAATGCTGGTTTTCAGAGGCCTGTTCATGTTCGCAGTCGTGCTGTTCAATTGGCTATCCACTCAACCTGTTTTGCTCCTCATTTTCCTGTGCACACAACCCAGCCTTCAGAAATCATTGTAATCTCCACTACAGGATGTTCCATTCATTCACTGGGAATCTGGAATTCATCTGAATCTGCACTCCACGCAGGCTTTCGTTACACCACTGCTGAAAGTCGAAGTAATGCAATACTGGTTTTCAGTGGTCTGTTCACATTCGAAGCCGAGGCTTTTTACAGGCTATCCACTCAACACTGGTCAGCTCTTCATTTTCGTGTCCCCACAATCCAGATTTCAGAAATCATTGCAATCTCCACTACAGAATGTTCCATTCATTCACTGCGAGTCTGGAGTTTATCTGATTCTCCACTCCCGCCTGGTTAACATTACACCACTTGTGAATGTCCAAGTAAGCCAATGCTGGTTTTCAGAGGCCTGTTCATACTCGCAGCCGTGCTGTTTAATTGACAATTCACTCCACCCTGTTCAGCTCTTCATTGTCCCACCACACTACCAGCCTTCAGAAATCTTTGTTATCTCCACTACAGAATGTTCCATTCATTCACTGCGAATCTGGAATTCATCTGACTCTCAACTCCACGCAGGTTTTCATTACACCACTGTTGAATGTCCAAGTAACCCAATGCTGGTTTTCAGCGGCCTGTTCATATTCGCAGCCCTGCTGTTTACTTGGCTATCGATTCAAGCCTGGTCAGCTCTTCATTTTCCTGTCCACACAACACAGGCTTCAGAAATCATTGGAATCTCCTCTACAGAATGTTCCATTCATTCACTGCGAATGTGGAATTCAACTGACTCTCCACTCCATGCAGGTTTTCCTTACACCACTGATGAATGTCCAAGTAACCCAATGCTGGTTTTCAGCTGCATGTTCACACTCGCAGCCATGCTATACAATTGGCTTTCCACTAAATCCTGATTAGTTCTTGATTTTCCTTCCACACGACCCAGCCTTCAGAAATCGTTGGAATCTCCACTAGAGAATGTTCCATTCATTCACTGCGAATCTGGAATTCCTCTGAACCTCCACTCCCGGCAGGTTTTCGTTACACCACTGTTGAATGTCCAAGTAACCCAATGTTTTAAGTGTTTTCTTCACAAGCGCAGTGGTGCTGTTCAATTGGCTATCCACTCAACCCTGGCCAGCTCTACATTTTCCTGTCCACACCACAGAGACTGGAGAAATCATTGTTATCTCCACTACAGAATGTTCCATTCATTCACAGCGAATCTGGAATTCATCTGAATCTCCACTCCCGGCAGGTTTTCGTGACACCACTGGTAAATATCCAAGTAAGCCAATGCTGGTTTTAAGTGGCCTGCTCATACTCTCAGCCGTGCTGTTCAATTTGCTATCCACTCAACCCTCTTCAGCTCCATTTTCCTGTCCACATAACCCAAACTTCAGAAACAATTGGTATCTCCTCCACAGAATGTTCCATTCATTGACGGCAAATCTGAAATTCATCTAATTCTCAACTCCCGTCAGGTTTTCGTTACACCACTTGTGAATGTCCAATTAAGCCAAAGCTGGTTTTCAGTGGCCTGTTCTTACTACGAGACGTGCTGTTCATTTGGCTATCCATTCCACCCTGTTCAGCTCTACATTTTCGTGTCCACAAAACCCAGCCTTCAGAAATCATTGGAATCACCACTAGAGAATGTTCCATTCATTCACTGCGAATCTGGAATTCATCTGAATCTCCACTCCCGGCAGGTTTTCATTGCACCACTGCTGAATGTTCAAGTAACGCAATGATGGTTTTCAGCGGTCTATTCACACTCGAACCCGTGCTGTTCACGGTCTAGCGACTCAACACTGGTGAGTTCTTCTTTTTCCAGTTCAGACAATACAAACCTCAGAAACCATTGCAATCTACACTACAGAATGTTTCATTCATTCAGGCGAATCTTGAATTCATCTTGTTCTCCACTCCCAGCAGGTTTTCGTTTCACCACTGGTGAATGTCCAAGCAACCCAAGGCTGGTTTCAGCTGCGTGTTAACACTCGCAGCCGTGCTGTTCAATTGGCTATCCAGTGAACGCTGGTTAGCTCTTGATTTTCCTTCCACACACCGAGCCTTCAGAAATCATTCTTATCTCCACTTCAGAATGTTCCATTCGTTCCCTGCGAATCTGGAATTCCTCTGACTCTCCACACCAGGCAGATTTTCCTAACAACACTGGTGAATGACCAGGTAATCCAATGCTGGTTTTCAGCGGCTGTTCACACTCACAGCCTTGCTGTTCAATTGGCAATCCAGTCAAACCTAGTCAGCTCTTCATTTTCCTGTCCACACAACCCAGCGTTCAGAAATCATTGGAATCTCTACTACAGAAATTTCCATTCATTCACTGTGAATCTGGAAATACTCTGAATCTGCATTCCAGGAAGGCTTTCGTTACACCACTGATGAATGTCCAAGTAATGCAATGCTGCTTCTTAGTGGTCTGTTCACACTCGAAACCGTGCTGTTCATTGGCTATCCACTCAATATCGGTCAGCTCTTCAATATCCTGTCCAGACTATCCAGATTCCTAAATGTTGGCAATCACCACTACAGAATGTTCCATTCAATCACGCGAATCTGGAATTCATCAGAGTCTCCACTCCTGGAAGGTTTTCGTGACACCACTGGTAAATGTCCAAGGAAGACAATGCTGGTTTTAAGCCGCCTGCTAACACACTCAGCCGTGCTGTTCAATTTGCTATCCACCCAACCCTATTCAGCTCTACATTTTCCTGTCCTCATAACCCAACCTTCAGAAATAATTGGTATCTCCTCCACAGAATGTTCCGTTCATTCACTGCGAATCTTAAATTCATCTGACTCTCAACTCCCGGCGGGTTATCGTTACACCACTTGTGAATGTCCAAGTAAGCCAATGCTGGTTTTCAGTGGCCTGTTCATACTAAGAGACGTGCTGTTCATTTGGCTATCCACTCCACCCTGTTCAGCTCTACATTTTCGTGTCCACAAAACCCAGCCTTCAGAAATCATTGGAATCACCACTAGAGAATGTTCCATTCATTCACTGCGAATCTGGAATTCCTCTGAACCTCCACTCCTGGCAGGTTTTCGTTACGCCACTGGTGAATGTCCAAGTAACTCAATACTGGTTTTCAGAGGCATGTTCAACTCGCAGAAGTGCTGTTCAATGGGCTATCCACTCAATATTGGTCAGCTCTTCATTTTCCTCTCCACACAAACCAGCCTTCAGAAATCATTGGGCTCTCCACTACAGACTGTTCCATTCATTCACTGCGATTCTGCAATTCATCTGACTCTCCGCTCCAGGCAGGTTTTCATTACAGCACTGGTGAATGACCAAGTAATCCAATGCTGGTTTTCAGCCGCCTTTTCACACTCGCAGTGTGCTGTTCAATTGTCTATCCACTCAAACCTTCAGCCGCCTTTTCACACTCGCAGTGTGCTGTTCAATTGTCTATCCACTCAAACCTGGTCAGCCTTTCATTTTCTTTTCCACAATATCAGACTTCAGAAATCATTGGAATCGCCAGTACAGAATGTTCCATTCATTCACTGCCAATCTGGAATTCATCTGAATCTGCACTCCAGGTAGGCTTTCATTACACCACTTATGAATGTCCAAGTAACACAATGCTGGTTTTCAGCGGTCTGTTCACACTCTAAGCCCTGCTTTTTACTGGGTATCCACACAACTGTGGTCAGCTCTTCATTTTCATGTCCAAACAATCCAGACTTGAGAAATCATTGCAATCTCCAGTACAGAATGTTCCATTCATTCACTGCGAATCTGGAATTCAACTGAATCTCCACTACCTGCAGATTTATCTTACACCACTTGTGAATGTCCAAGTAAAACAATGCTGGTTTTCAGAGGCCTGTTCATGTTCGCAGTCGTGCTGTTCAATTGGCTATCCACTCAACCTGTTTTGCTCCTCATTTTCCTGTGCACACAACCCAGCCTTCAGAAATCATTGTAATCTCCACTACAGGATGTTCCATTCATTCACTGGGAATCTGGAATTCATCTGAATCTGCACTCCACGCAGGCTTTCGTTACACCACTGCTGAAAGTCGAAGTAATGCAATACTGGTTTTCAGTGGTCTGTTCACATTCGAAGCCGAGGCTTTTTACAGGCTATCCACTCAACACTGGTCAGCTCTTCATTTTCGTGTCCCCACAATCCAGATTTCAGAAATCATTGCAATCTCCACTACAGAATGTTCCATTCATTCACTGCGAGTCTGGAGTTTATCTGATTCTCCACTC
>NW_026606486.1:0-17424 GCF_029834395.1 Sorex fumeus | reverse complement strand
GCTGAGGGTGCTGGAGGCTTACGGGATGGTGCGACGGGGAGGTAGGTCCCTGCCTGCTGGGATCACCGGGACGTGACTAGTCACATTTTCCCACCCCGGGAAGCTGTTGAAATATTATTCTTAGGCTGGAGCGCACACTGGGCAGAGTGTTGGCCTTGCGCACTGCTGACCAGGGATTGATCCCCAGCACTCCAAATAGCCCCTTGAACCCCACCAGGAGTGATTCTGAGCACAAAGCAGGAGTAAATCCTGAGTACCACTGGGAATGACCTCCAAGCAAAACAAAACAAAACAACAAAACAAAATAGATTCTGTTCTCTCCCAGGAAATGCAGGCTCGGGCCCCAGACCGGTTTTTCTTGACCTTTCCCTGACCATTGTGGCTTCTGGCCGTGCTTCCTTCCTGTGTTCCCCTATGCCAGGAGTAATCCCCCTCGTCTTGAGACTGGACCATAAAGCATCCCTCCCTGCTCAGGGTCTTACTGGGGTCCTGGACAGTGGGTGTCCCCAAGTCCTCCCCTGTCCTATGCCTGCAGCTCATGCTGTGTTGGTTCCTCCTGTCCTGTCCCAAAGCAGCAGGAGGTCTCCCTCCCTTCCTCCCTCCCTCCAACCTTCCCTCTCACTTCTACTTCTGTCCCCCCCCACAGGCCACCTCAGACACTATGGGTGCTTCACCTGCCCAGAAGTCACTCTGGGATCGACCACTGAGAGTCATGAGATAGTGTTGGTTTCTGTATAGATTTATCAGTGCTGCAAGGAATTGAACCTATGCCAAGGGCCTAGATCAGGAGACATATGCCCCAGCACTTGAATGATCTCCTAGGCCCAAGTTTTAATTAATTATTATTATTATTATTATTATTATTTTGCTTTTGGGTCATACCCAGAGATGCTCAGGGATTACTCCTGGCTGTGCACTCGGGAATTACTGCTGGCGGTGCCCCAGGGGACCATATGGGATGCTGGGAATTGAACCCGGGTTGACTGCATGCAAGGCAAACGCCCTACCCGTTGTGCTATTGCTCCAGCCCTCCTAGGCCCAAGTTTTATTTGGTTTGTGTTTGGGGGACACATTAAGTAGTGCCATGGGCTATTTCCAGTTCTGTGCTTGGAGATCACTCAATGGTACTCAGGGGCCCAGGAGGGGCAGCAAACCCCAGTTCCCACATGCGAAGCCTGAACGCAACCTGCTGAGTTATTTCTTTTTTCCTTTTTAGCCACACCTGGTGCTACTCAGGGCTTCCTCCTGACTCTGTGCTCAGGGATCACTCCTGGGGCTCAAGGGACCATCTGGGATTCTGGGGATCTAGCCCAGGTTGGCTGCATGCAAGGCAAGTGCCCTACCTGCTGTACTATTGCTGTGACCCCTCTGACGAACTATTTCTCTGGCTCTAGTTTTTGTACTTTTTGTGGGAGCTGACACCTAGATGTGCTTACCTCTGGCTCTGTGCTCAGTGATCATTCCTGGCAGGACTCAGGGGACTGTTTGTGGTGCTGAAGATCGAATCTAGGTTCACTGCATGCAGCTGTACCTATCAGCTGCACTACAGCTCTGAACCCCAGTTTTTGTACTTGACAAGATGATCTTTTTTTAGACATGGTCTGTTTCCTGTGTCTTTTCTTTTTTTGAACACTATCTTTCATAGATTTAAAAACTTAATTTTATAACCTCCATTTTATTGTTTTTTCTTATATCACCTTGCTTGAGCAAACTCAACACCAATTTCAAGGTTGTACAATTTTCTTTTACAATCGGTATCATTTGTATTTATTTTTTTTGGGGGGGGTCACACCCAATGGATCAGAGTAACTCTTGTCTCTGCACTCAGAATAGTCCTGGCGTTGCTCAGAGGGCCATATGGGATGCTGGGGATGGAACCCGGGTCAGCCACATGCAAAGCAAATGCCTGCTGTACTATCTCTCCAGATCCCCATTTTGCATTTTTAATTGGCCTATTGTCAGGTTTGTGTAAAATTTTTTTTTGCGGGGGGGACACTCCTGGCAGTGCCCAGGGGTCACACCTGCTTGCATTAATCTCTACACTCTCTCCCTGGTCCTTAAAAAAATTGTTTTCCCTTTTTTTGAGGGAGAGTCCATACCCAGAAGTCCGCAGGGCCTGCTCCTGGCTCTGCACTCAGGATTACTTCTGGAGGTGCTCAGAGGACTACATGGGGGCAAGAATTGAACCTGGATTGGCCACATGCAAAGAAAATATCCTACTTGCTGTAGTATGGTTCTGGTTCCTAATTTGACTATCTTCAAATGAACTGTTTATGAATGATATTAGAAGAATAAATGCTACCTTAATTTCAGTTTGAATTTCTACAAATGGAGAATCCAGGAAGACCACGGTCTTTAGGGACTGTGAATATGTGAGCAGGCACAGATACACTGGGAGCAGACCATAATTATCATAATTATAGGGGCATCTCAACCTACTATAGCTTTGGAGACATTATCCAGACAAAGACCCAGGAAATAATGGCACTTAGTGAAGTACACAGACAGATGAATTTAGCTGATATATACAGAAACTTCCACTCCCAAAGAAACACGTACACATTCTTCTGGGGTGCACCATGGAACATTATCAAGATAGATATGTTGGTACACAAAATAAATCTCAATAAATACACAAAAATGTCATCTTATTAGGGCCAGGAAGATGCCTCCCAGGGCTGAGCACATGCTTTGCATGCAGGAGATCTGGGCTTGATCCCTGGTATCACCACATGATCCCTTAATCTCTGAGCTAGAAGCCGAGAGTAGCCCCTGAGCATTGTTAGAATGTAATTAACAACCTACCTAAATAAAAAAAAAATCATATCAAGCATATTTTATGAACACGATGGCATAGAAATCAACAAAAAGTGAGGAAAACCTCAAACCTATGGAGATTCAACAACGTACTTCTGAAAAACTCTTGGGTCAACCAAGAAAACAAAGGAAAAATAAATTTCCAGGAGAATAACTAAAGCAAAGAAGTAAGTAGTCACACAAGAGCAGTCTTCAGAGGGAACTTCATCACAGTAAGGTCCACTTTAGCATCAAGAAAGTCTCAAGTAAACCCTCTAACTTTATGCCTAAGAAACTTGAAAAGGAAGAACAAATGGAACCAAGAGTCAACCAGAGGAAGAAAAGAATAAACACGAGAGTGTTTACTTAGGAAGTCCCCCTCAAGGGCTGAGAACTTGGCATTTCATCCTCAAATCATAGCCTCCAAACTGAATTATGCAATTCTTTCTTTAACTTCACAATGCTCTCATTTTCTGGAAAAGCCCATCTTTTCCTTGGAACTTCAGGAGTTTGCTCTCCTTTTGAATAAAATTTCTTTACTAAACAATAAAAATTGACTATAAGTAAATGAAATTGAAATTAAAAAGACAATAAGGCAGGAGAGATAGTACAGTGGGTGAGGTTTTGCCTTGCATACAGCTGACCTGGGTTTGATCCCCAGCACCACATATGGTCCCCTCAGCATGTCAGGAGTGATCCCTTGTTGGGAAACAGGTTTCCCCCCAACGGTGCCTGGACATGTTGCACCCTGGGTCCGGGTAGACGTGGGGCGAAGGATGACGAGCGTGTGGAGAAAGACCCTCCGGGAGCAGCTGATGGCTGTTCACTTTGTTACCAAATACACGCATATTTAATAGGGGTTCTTGGCTTATGAGGTGGTCCAATCACAGAAAGCTTAGCATTATTGGCCTGTCACCTCTCCAACTCTGCTTTGTCCCGGTCCAATCCCAATCAAAGCTAGATGCTGCAGTTAGGATGACTTGTTAAGCATATGTGACAGTTCTGTGTCTGGGGCTCATGTGACTAGGCGGTCCAGTGAGGCTCAAGGCTGAACACTCGGTGCTGGCTGACAACCTGTTCTTGCCAACTTTGCCCAGATACTCCCTCTTGCAAGGCTTTGTTTCTGGGCTGCTTTGCAAGGTCTTGTCTTATCTGCACCAGTGTCTGTTGCCATGCTCCACAATCCCTGAGCATAGGGTCAGTAGTAAGCCCTGAGTAGTGCTGGTTGTGTCTCTCAAAACCAAAAACCAAAGGGAAGAAAGACAATACAGAAGATCAAAGAAATTGAGATGGTTTTTTGAAAGAATGAATGAAATAGTAAAAGTGATAAATCCTATACTAGGCCCACTAAGTAATAAAAAGAGAAAATCTGATAGAAAGATTAAATGTGAAAGGGACCAAGTTTCTTTTTTCTTTTTTTGTCATTTGATTAACTAATTAATATTTTCCAATTTCCCCTTACATTTTATATAAACGCTGTGGTTTACAAAATTGATCATGATGATTTGTTGCAGATATTCACTATCCAACACCAATCCCCCAAAAGGACTGAGTTTCACCAATGTGGAGACATAAAGAATAAGAGACTGCTAGAAGCATGAATATTCAAAAAAAACCTGAATTGCCTAGGAAAAAAATGGGCCAAACTTTATATTTATGTAACTTCCAAGAAGAAACCAGGAAGAAGTAGATAGCCTAAACAAACCAATCTCTACAGAACTCAAAACAATAATCAATACTCTCCTAGCAGAAAAGCAGGAAGCCCAGAACCAAAAGGCATTGCCAGTGTTTCTACACATTGTCACTGTCACTGTCCTCCCGTTGTTCATCAATTTGCTCAAGCGGGCCCAGTAACGTATCCACTGGAGACTTTGTTGTTACTGTGTTTGGCATATTGAATACATCACGGGTAGCTTGCCGGGCTCTGCCGTGCGGGCGAGATACTCTTGGTAGCTTGCTGGGCTCTCTGAGAAGGGCGGAGGAATCGAACTCAGGTCGGCCTTGTTGGCTGCATGCAAGGCAAACGCCCTACCGCTGTGCTATCGCTCCAGCCCACTTCTACACAAATTCAAATAATTAATATTTATGCTGCTCAGACTTCCAAAGAGGCAAAGGCAGGGGAATACTCACAAATCCAGTCTGTGACACTAATATCACTTTGATTCCCAAACCAGAAATGGACTTATTAAAAATATTTATAGGCTAGTATCTTGATCACCATAAAAGTAAAAATCCTCAACAAAGTCTCGGCCAATCAAACTAACAACCCATCAAGACAATTATTCATTGTATTCAAATGGAATTCATCCCAGGGATGCAAGGATGGCTAAACATAGGCAAATCAATACACCAACCAAAAGAAAGATAAAAATCACATGATCATATTAAACACTGGAAAGACATTTGATAAATTCAGTCTATGCTTATGTTAAATAAAACACTCATTAAACTGGACATAGAAGGAAATTTGTGCACATGTTAAGAATGCCCTGCACAGAGGCAGGGTGGGATGGGGGGAAGGGGGTTGGGAGGGATACTGGGATCCATGGTGGTGGGAAATGGGCACTGGTGGAGGGATGTGTATTTGATCATTGTATAATTGAAACCCAAACACAAAAATTTGTAAGTCTACAACTGTACCTCTTGGTGTCTCACTAATAAAAATTAAAAAAAAAAAGTATCCTGGATGACAAACTCCCAGCTAACATCACACAGGAAGTTCCACTATCACCACTACTTTTCAAATAATTTTGTAAGTCCTTGACAGAGCAGGAAACATGTAAAAGAGATCCAAATTGGGAAAGAAGTAGTTATAAAAAATGCTATTTATGGATAACACAATATATAAAAAGATATATGTATATATATGTCAAGAGGCCTAAAACCATTACCAAAAATATTACTAGAAATAACTAAAGTTTAGTTGTTACACAGAAATCTGTTGTATTTCTGTATATGAACAATGAGTTGGAGGGAAGTAAAATTAAGAAAATAATGCCATTTACAATTGCATAAAAGATAAAAAATGGGACCTGGGATATAGTACAGTGATTAGTGAATATGCTTAACTTTTTCTTGATGTGGGTTCAATTCCTGGCACCACATAGTACCTAAGCATCACTGGTACCATCAGAATATGGCTCTGATGTCAAACTAAAAAAAAAAAGATGAAACAAAATAGATGCATCAATCTTTTAAAATTGTGTGTGTATGCGTGTGTGTGTGTGTGTGTATGGTTGGGGCTACACCTAATGATGCTCACGGCTTACTCCTGGCTCTGCTCTCATGGATCACTCCTGGCAGGCTCAGGGGTCCAAATGGAGTTCCGGGGATGAAACCCGAGTCTGAGGCCTATCAGACAAATGCCCTTCCCACTGTATTATCACTCTGGTCCATATGGATCAATCTTGAGGGGATTATACTAAGTGATATACATAAGAAATGAAAGACAGTTTTCAGGTGAGTTCATTCATACATGGAATATATAATAATGCATGTAAATAAAACGAACGCTTACATTCAGTAAAAACTATGGCTGTTACCTAAGAGAAAGCAGAGGAAATAGAATAGATATAGGGTCAGTCTTTTGTTTTGGTTATTTTGGGGTCACACCTAGTGGTGATTATTCCCAGCTCTGAGCTCAGGGATCACTCCTGAGGGGGGTTTAGGGGAACATATGGGCAGCCGGAGACTGAAGTTAGGTAATCATGTGCAAGCCTAGTGCCTTACTCCTTGTACTGTTTCACTGGCCTTGGGAGTTTTTTTTTTCTGCTCTGCAAACAGCACTGGGCCTTTGGTGTGGTGGTTGTGGTATTATACACACCCAGATGAGTGAGGCTGGATCCCAGGAATCCAGTAATATTGTAAACCAACGATGAATTGAAAAAGCGAGAAATCCTGCCAAAACAGGGAACCATTTTCACACCACACACCTGGCAAAGGGAAAGACTGCTAAATGGGATTTAGAAAGAACTTGTAAAACTCAGCTCCAAAGAAATCAGAGAGCCCCATCAAAAAGGGGGAGAAGAGCTTAACAGGCGTGGCACCAAAGAAGACAGACAGATGCCGATGGGGCCAAGAAACAAAGCTTGTCATCGCTGATGGTCAGTTAAGAAATGAAAATCAAAATGACAATGAGCTGCTCATGGAAGGCAGGGCGTAGTTAGGACAGAGGAAGGACCACTGTGGCAATGATAGTTGGAAATGATCACTCTGGAAGAGAACTGAGTGCTGGAAGGAGGAAAAGGAATATGCATGATACCCTTCAGTAACAGTATTGCCAACCAGTGTCTGATAGAAAAAAAAGGGGGGAGGGGAGTAGGGGAGAGAGAAAGAAAGAGAGAGGGGCTGGAGCGACAGCATAGCGGGTAGGGCATTTGCCTTGCATGTGGCCTACCCGGGTTCAATTCCCAGCATCCCATATGGTCCCCTGAGCACCGCCAGGAGTAATTCCTGAGTGCATGAGCCAGGAATAACCCCTGAGCATTGCCAGGTGTGAAGCAAAGAGAGAGAGAGAGAGAGAGAGAGAGAGAGAGAGAGAGAGAGAGAGAGAGAGAGAAGAGAGAAAGTATTTACCTTAGAGGCAGGCTTGGGGGGCAGTGCAGTGCAGGAGGGAAACTCAGGACATTGGTGGTGGGAAATGTGGCTGGTGAAGGGATGGGTATTGGAACATTGTATGACTAAAACCCAATCACGAACGACTTTGTAACTGTTGTATTTCGTGGAGATTCAATAAAAAAAATCAAACTCTAAAAATAAATAAATAAATAAATAAATAATAAGCTCTCACCTTGCACCTGTGAGAATGGCCAGCACCCCAAAGGGCAGAAATAACACAGGTGGCAGTGTGGCAAAGACAGGGACCTTTGGGAGCTGGAGCGATAGTACAGTGGGTAGGGCATTTGTCTTGCACACAGCCGACCCGGGTTAGATTCCCAGCATCCCATATGGTCCCCTAAGCACTACCAGGAGTAATTCCTGAGTGCAGAGCCAGGAGTAACCCCTGTGCATTGCCGGGTGTGACCCAAAAAGTAAAAAAATAAAAATAAAAAATAAGACAGGGATCTTTGTGTGCTGATGAATCACTTATCTGTGAACTGTAGAAAGTCAGAACAAGAGAGCAGAGGGGACTGATCACTGACAAACCCTAGGCATTGGGATACAAAATCATTTTCAAACAGCGGTGCTGGGAGTGTGTGTGTGTGTGTGTGTGTGTGTGTGTGTGTGTGTGTAGGGTGAGGGTAGGTAAGGCCAGACTGAAGGATAGTGGTGGCCGGTCACGGACATCTAAGTGGTGACAAGATGTAGTCACTTTGTACATTGTACCATACACTTTAATGATATTATAACTACCTAACCTATAATACATAAAATTAATTAATAATAATAAAAAAGAAAGAACCATTCCTTTCTTGTTGCTGGGAACATAAATTGGTTCTGCCTCTCAGGAAATCACAGTGGAGATGTCTCAAAAATTTAAAAATAAAACTATGACTCAGCAATTCCATTCCTAAGTGTCTGTCTGAAGAAGAGAAAAATACTAACCCCAAAAGATGCTGCACACCTATGTTTATTACAGTGCTATTTACAATTGTCAAGATGTGGAAACAACCCAATGCCCCATGACAGATGAGTGTATAACAGGAATGTAACATATCCATGTGTGCTAGGGGACAGTACTCTGTGATGGCAAAATATGGAATCTTGCTGTTTTGTTCTGGGGCCATCACAGCCCTGGCAGTGATCAGGGCTTACTCCTGGCTCTGTACTCAGGGATCACTCTTCATGGGACTCAGGGGACCATATCGGTGTCAGGGATCCAACCTGGGTCACCTGCAAGCAAGGCAAGCACCCAATGCACTATACTACTGCTCCAGCTCCTCATCCTGTGTGTGTGTGTGTGTTTGTGTGTGTGTAAGACTCTTTACTCTTTGATTTTTTTTGTTTGATCTTTGGGCTGCCCAAGGGGATGCTCAGGACTTATTCCTGGTTCTGTCCTTAGGACCTACTCCTGGCAGGCTAGGGGGACCATATGGGGTGCCAGGATCAAACTTGAGTTGGCCACCTGCAAGGTAAGTTCCCTCCCCACTGTATTCTAGATCCTCACTTAGATTTTAACAAATAAGGGAAAAATACAAATAGCAAGTGGGAGGTGGATGCATAACCTTAGTTAGGACACGCTAAGGAGAAAACATTCAACTAAGGGAGTTTCAGAATATTCAGTCTTAGGACTGACAGATTAAAAGAATTTAATTTTTTTTTTGTTTGGACCACACTTGGCAATGCTCGGAGGTTACTCCTGGCTCTATGCTCAGGAATCACTCCTGGTGGTGCTCGGGGGACCATATGGGTGCTGGGGAATGAACCCCAGTTGGCCACATGCAAGTCAAGTGCCATCCCTGCTGTACTGTCTCTCCAGCCCTATGTCACTACATTTTTACATTAACAAAATTGACTTATTTAAAAACCTCCTGTACTGTCGCTCTGGCCTTTGACAGGCTTTCTAAATCAGACCACTCTCCACAGCTGCCTCCCAGCCACTCCACACAGGAGAGGGACAATTCTGATGCTGCCGACCCTGCTCCAGAGGGGAAATGTACCTTGTGGAAACCACCAGAGCTCAGCCAAGCTTGTGATTCAGGAGCTTAGTTTCTGAATAAAGACATTTGTAGTGGCTGCCTGCTCCAATTAATAACGCTCTCTCTCCTCCTCTTGACAACTGCTCAAGTATGTTGCATATTTGAAAAATGCTAAGTAGAAGTTCTATCAAAAAGTCTTATCACAGGAAAAAAATTGTAAGAGTATAATAATGTGGAGATGCTGGGGATCGAACCCGGGACCTCATGCATGTGGGCTGGAGCGATAGCACAGCGGTAGGGCGTTCGCCTTACAAGCGGCCAACATGGCCGACCCGAGTTCGATTCCTCCGCCCCTCTCGGAGAGCCCGACAAGCTACCGAGAGTATTCGATATGCCAGACACAGTAACAACAAAATCTCCAATGGAGACGTTACTGGGCCCGCTCGAGCAAATCGACGATCAACGGGAGGGCCTTTACTTTACTTTACTTTATAATAATGTATGATGCTTGGCAAATTGTGATTATCATTTTGCATACGTAGATACTTTATGTTGTTAACCTGCGTTATATATAGTTATTTATGTACATATACATATATATCACTACAATTTTGTTTTTGTTTTTAGGCCACACCCTGCAATGCTCGGAACTTCCCTGTGGCTCTGCACTCAGGGATCACTCATGGCAACGCACAGGGGACCATAAGGAGTTCCAGGGATGGAACCCAGATCAGCTGCATGCAAGGCAAACACACACCTTACCCTCTATACTCTCTCTCTGGCCCTATATCACTATATTTTACATAAAAGAATAACATATTTAAATCTCTTTATATACGATGTCTAATTGGGTGTCAACTATGTTATAATTATTTATTATACTTTGTGGGCTGGAGCGATAGCACAGTGGTAGGGCATTTGCCTTGCACGCAGCCAACATGGCCGACCCGAGTTCGATTCCTCCGCCCCTCTCGGAGAGCCCGGCAAGCTACCCAGAGTATCTCGCCCGCACGGCAGAGCCTGGCAAGCTACCCGTGATGTATTTGATATGCTAAACACAGTAACAACAAAAGTCTCCAATGGAGACGTTACTGGGCCTGCTCAAGCAAATCGATGAACAACGGGAGGGCAGTGACAGTGACATTATACTTTGCACCAAGAGGCACTTCCAAAAATTGAATGCTAAAAATCCAGTAAATTAGGGGCTGGTGTGACTGTTCAAAGGGCTGAGCGCATGCTTTGCGTTTGGGAGGTCCAGGTTTGATCCCCTGGACCACATGGTCCCTCAAATACTGCCGGGATGACCTTCAAGCACCAAGCTGGGAATGGGCCCTAGGTGCCACCAGGTCTGGCCCCCAAATGAAAAAGACTAAAACAAAAGCAGAAATCCACGAAGTCGGACTGAAGTAGAGATTTCACAGAAAGCTGTTCTGAGCAGCTCATGCAGGAGTGGTGACGGAGCTCAGCAGTAGGCCGGGTTTGATTCTGCACTCACACTCCCGTCCAGGCCTGTGGGGTGTCGGTCTGATGGGCCCCCAGCATTGCTGGGCCCTGGCAGATCTGTAGCTCCGGGTCGGAGCACTGTCTGGCTGTTGGCTGAGTCTTGGGATGACCCTGTGTTCCCTGAGCACTGACTGAGAGACCTCTATATCCCTTAAAAAACAAAGAGTCAGTAGAGTGGTGTCTGTCTACCAGGGTGAGCGAGTTCAAGAACAGAGTGAACTTGGGGAGTGGAGGGAAGAAGGGGAGAGGTGAGGGGTTTCTCGGGCCCAGCCTGGATCCCGATATCCCACATTTGTCTTTGTTGATTTGGGTCTTTCTTCCTCTGCTCCCACTGTTACTTTGCTGACAAGACCTGCTGCTTTCCCCTGGGTTTCCTAGGTCATTAAAAATATACAGATAGATTGCTCCATAGCTGGAAGCCTGTCTCATGAGCAAAGGGGAAAAGGCAGCTGGAATAGAGAAGGGATCACTAAGAAAAAGATGGCTGGAGGAATCAGTTGGGATGGGAGATGTGTGCAGAAAGTAGATAAAGGACCAAACATGATAACCTCTCAGGGTCTGTATTGCAAACCATAATGCCCAAAAGTAGAGAGAGATTATGGGGAATCATGTCTGCCATGGAGGCAGGGGGAGGGTGGGGAAGGGGGGGTATACCAGAGATATTGGTGGTGGAGAACGTGCACTGGTAGAGGGATGGGTGTTTGATCATTGTGTGATTGTAACCCAAACATGAAAGCTTGTAACTATCTCATGGTGATTCAATAAAGTTTTTTTTTTTTAAAAAAGCGCCCCCCCCCCAAAAAAAAAACGTGGCCAGTGCGATAGCACAGTGGGTAGGACTGCATCCCATATAGTCCTCCGAGCATTGCCAGGAGTAATTCCTGAGTGCAGAGCCAGGAGTAACCCCTGAGCATTGCCGGTGTGACCCAAAAAGAAAAAAAAAAAGGCAAAAGAAAGGCACCAAAGAGCAGAATGCAACAATACCAACTTGTTTACTGTTATCTCCCTTATTGCAAATAACTCACCGGCCTTCCAGCTATGTGTATGATTGACTTGTAATTACGGGGTGTGGGGTACAGCGTCTCTGAATGGGGTTCTCCCCTGACAGTTCCTGAAGCCAAGCCTGGAACCCTGGGTCACAAGAGAAAGGGGTGATTTCAGGGCCCCCACCCTTTCATCGTTATTGTGTTGTGTTTTCTAAAAACTGGAGCCTCAATCCTGGACCTGTAATTAGTGATTCAACAATAATACCTTCTACTTTGCCTTTTTTTTCCCCTTTTCAAAAAAATTGTTTCATAGGTACTTGTGCTTGATTTTTCAAAAGGATGCTTTTGACAGGCAGGACAGAAATTAGGGTCTAATTTTTTATAAGAAAAATAAAACCAAAGTGAGGTGTGTTGACTAAGATACCTGGGAACAAGGCAAAACTCATTTCAGGGTGGGCTGGTTTCCTGGACTACTGCATTTATAAAGAAAACAAAACAAGCCTCAAGGCAATTACCTTTATTTATTTATCTATTTATTTATTTATTTTTGGTTTGGGGCAATACCAGCTGTTTTCATGGTATAACTCCTAGCTCTGTGCTCAGGGATCATTCCTGGTAGGATTCAGGGGATCGTATTGGGTTTGGGGATCGTTTGATCCTATAAGAAAGGATGAGCAAGTGTCACGATCCTTATTTTCCAGTCGAGTAGAAGCCAAGAGAGATAAAATTACCAAGGAAAGGTGATGCTAAGCCAAAAAGGTAGGTTTTTGTTTATCAAGTCTCTAAGGATTTTGGTTATTAAGGTTTTGTGGGCTGATTAATGACATCACAATTCTTTCGGGTTTTGGACAGACCCTTAGTTTCATCCTTGACTTCCTTTTTCTCTTAACCCTCATTCGAGTCACCAGCAAACCTCACTTGCTTTTCCTTCGACCTCTGCTCCCAACAGGCCATTTCCCACCACTCCCATGGCTGGCCAGTCACCTCTGTTCATTCTCTCCTGGATCTAGTCTGCAGGGCCAGTCCTCAGAGATGTGTCCAGAGGGTTATTCCCAGCTGGCTCTGCACACAGGAATCACTCCTGGTGGTGCTCAGGGAACCATATGGGATGCTGGGGATCAAACCCAGGTTTGCCACATGCAAGGTTAGTGCCCTCCCTGCTGTATGTACTATCACTCCTGCCCCTCATTCCCAGCTGGTGTACAGCAAGCACTCAAGCTCAGCTGGTCTGTGACTTTCCTTTAGTGGTAAGAGGTGGTTGTGTGTTCATTGAGACTAACTGTTGATGCTTGGCAGTGAAGAAAACTTGTTAAGAGGTAGGAGCCCAGGGGCTGTGGGCTGAGAGGGTCCAGTACCAAGTGTCCATCTGAGCTCATTCATTTCACTGTTCCACACAGTCTGGCATGTGCATGGGTGTCATGGAAGTAAGTCTCAGCTAGCTGGATCCTTGTATTGCCCCAACAGGCCTCACATGGATGCCGGTTAACCCACAGAATTATCAGAGATAATGCAATGCATTATTTTCTTTTGGGGTGTGGGGTGGGGTCGTGTGTGTGTGTGTGTGTGTGTGTGTGTGTATTGTTTGTGTTTTACAGTGCCAGGGATTAAACTCAGGATCTTACACACACTAAGAATGTGTTCTCCCGCTAAAACAGGTCCGCAGCTTTAAATGGTGGTGGTTGTAAGCCACTAGGTTTCATATTGGTTTAGTCCATAGCAATAAATAGATCACAAATATCTAAGGCATCTCCCTTTATTTGTACTCTTACCGTCAGTCGTTTCTACATAGTTGTTTTATTTTCAGTTTTTAATCGTAATAAAATACATAATGTATAAACATCTTCACCCTTTTAAAATATCGAGTTCAGTGGTTGAGTGCATTCTCATTGTTGGTCCTACAATGCGAACATCATTGCCTTCTCCAAATGCTTCTCATCTTGTAGTGGGGGAAATTCTGTACCACAGACAAGAGCTCTCTCTGCCCCCTGCCCCTGGCAACCGTCCCTCTCCTTTCTGTT
Source organism: Sorex fumeus (assembly GCF_029834395.1). NCBI lineage: Eukaryota > Metazoa > Chordata > Mammalia > Eulipotyphla > Soricidae > Sorex > Sorex fumeus. The sequence goes on along the minus strand of NW_026606486.1, from coordinate 3,543 downwards.
TCTAAGCATTGGGTTCCTCTAGAACATCAGGTAAGTGGAGTCATTCAGGATTTCTTTGTTTGTGATGAATTTACTTCACTTAACATGGCATCCTCAGGTTTATCCACCTCTGTGGAGGTGTCAGAAGTTCCTCCATAGGTCACTTCCAGACGTGTGCTATTGTGAATATTGCTATGGCCACAGATGCCCGAAGATCTCTCAGAGACCTCGCTTTCCATTCTTTTGGATATTTCTTTCAGTTCTTGTGGTTACTCATAAATGAACTAGCTGGATCATTACAGCAATTCCTTTCAGAAAATTTTGAGAAATCACCACATGTTGATTTTGGTGTGTGTGTGTGTGTGTGTGTGTGTGTGTGTGTGTGTGTGTGGTGTAGGGTGATGCACCTGACAGTGCTCAGGAATTATTACTGATTCTTCACTTTGGGATCATACCTAGTGGACCTAGGGGACCATATGGGATGCTGGGGATTGAATCTGGTTGAAACATATGCAAGGTAAATGTCCCACCTGCTGTACTATCACTCCAGCCCTATTAAAATTTCTTTTGGTGATTCCTTGCTCAACCCTCCTTTGACTGTTAGAATATACGCAAGACCCCAACTATGGTCCTCCAGGTCTTGTCTAGCCAGCCAGGGCACATCACTGGTCTCGTCTCCGGCAGTCTCCTCCCTCTCTCTGCTTTAGCATCTTGACCTCAGGCTACTAATTTTTCATTTGTCCTTCTTTCTGTCTAAGAGGCCTTCACTGATTACCAACATGGCGAGTGCCCTCCACCTACTCAGGATTCAATCCAATTGTTCTATCCTGCAAAGAGGCCTTTCCTGATCACGTGCTATAAAATAGCGCCCCTATTACCACTATGTCCTTTTTAGTGGGAAAATCTGGGCCTCACCCAGCTGTGCTCCTGGCTCTGTGCTCAGGGATCACTCCAAATGGGGCTTAGCGGATGATACGAGGGGCTGGAGATTGAACTGACATTAGCTGCATATAAGGCTTTCTCCACTGTGCTGCCTGCTGGGCCCCAGGCATCTTTATATTTTACCAGTCATCTTTTAGCTCTTCCCTTCATCGCACCTGGAGGTCCCTCCAGCCCTATAGTGCTCACTGAGAGTGGGGTTCTTTTTTTTTTTTTTGCTTTTTTTGGGCTGGAGTGATAGCACAGCGGTAGGGCGTTCGCCTTACAAGCAGCCAACATGGCTGACCCGAGTTCGATTCCTCCGCCCCTCTCGGAGAGCCCAGCAAGCTACCGAGAGTATTCGATATGCCAGACACAGTAACAACAAAATCTCCAATGGAGACGTTACTGGGCCCGCTCGAGCAAATCGACGATCAACGGGAGGGCCTTTACCTTTACCTTTACCTTTGCTTTTTTTGGAGGGTCACACCCGGCAATGAACAGGGGTTACTCCTGGTTCATGCACTCAGGAATTACTCCTGGAAGTGCTCAGGGGGCCATATAGGATGCTGGGAATCGAACCTGGGTCGGCCGCGTGCAGGGCAGACGCCCTACCCGCTGTACTATAGCTCCAGCCCCAAGGGTAGGGTTCTTTTACTGGCGATGCTCACACAGAACTGGCCGTGGTAGAGATCAGAATGGCTTGTGCAGTGGATCCCAGGTCAGCTGAGCAGGCAACAGCCAGGATTAAGCCAGGGCCACAGCTGGCAAATGTGGTGGCACTAGGTAGTCAGTCTTTCCGCACCCTCTACCCCACAGTCCCTAATTAGTCAACTTAAAAAAAAATGTTGACATCTCCAAGGCAAATGCTCTCCTGAGTGAGCTATACCCCTTCTCCCTAATTAGTCAGTTTTTTTTTTAATTTTGGGGCTACACTTGGCAGTGCTCAGGGCTTACTCCTAGCTCTATGCTCAGGATCACTCCTGGTGGTGCTCAGGGCACCATATGGGATACTGGGGATTGAACCCTGTTCAGTAAGGCAAGTATCCTACCCACTGTACTATTTCTTCGGCCCCCAAATTAGTTATTTTATCTCTGCCTGCTGAGTGGGAGCTGACTTAAATAACTCAGAGAACACTGTGTACCTAGCATTGGACTAAACAACACTTTCATCTAATAACATAATAGGGTATAACCACAACCTTGAGAATTAGGGATTATTTCATTTTACAGATGAGAAAAGAGAGAAAAAGGAAGTTCATGACTTCATCAGGTCCCACAGTTAGTAACTGGGGACAAAACTAAGATAATTTGACCCTCACGTTATGGACTCCCTGTGAAGGTTATTATGTGAGTATTATTGTCTGTCTCTCATTGGGTATATATTCCATGAGGACATGAACTTTGTTTAATTCATTGTCCTCCAGGATTTAAAACTATGTCTGGATGGGGTGGGAGGGATACTGGGATTGGTGGGGGTGGAGAATGGGCACTGGTGGTGGGATGGGTACTCGAACATTGTATAACTGAAACCCAAGCACAACAACTTGTAAGTCTACAACTGTATCTCATGGTGTTTCACTAATAAAACAAAAACAAAAAAGAAAACAAAAAACAATTATGTCTGGGCACACACTATATTTTCAATAAAAATGTAATCATACCAATGAATGAATCAGTGTTTTTTTTTTTTTTTGGTTTTTGGTTTTTGCTTTTGGCCATATATAGTGGTGCTCAGGGATAACTCCTGGCTTTGTACTCAGTAATCGCTCCTGGTGGGATTAGGGGACCATATGTGGTGACAGAGACCAAACCTGGGTCAGCTGTGTGCAAGGCAAATGCCCTCCTCACTGTACTAGCTTTCTACCCCTAGTTTCTGTGTGTGTGTGTGTGTGTGTGTGTGTGTGTATGGGCTTGAGCGATAGCACAGCGGTAGGGCGTTTGCCTTGCACGCAGCCAACATGGCCGACCCGAGTTCGATTCCTCCGCCCCTCTCAGAGAGCCCGGCAAGCTACCGAGAGTATCTCGCCCGCACGGCAGAGCCTGGCAAGCTCCCCGTGACGTATTCGATATGCCAAACACAGTAACAATTGTCACAATGGAGGCGTTACTGGGCCCGCTCGAGCAAATCGATGAACAATGGGAGGACAGTGATATATATATATAGTATTCATTATACTAGGTAAAAGTACTAGGACTAGTTAAAGATACTTGCCAGTGCCTTTATGCTCTAAAACTTTTGTAAAAAAATAGTTTACTCTGAGGTATGTCTGGGGCTGGAGCGATAGCACAACAGGTAGGGCATTTGCCTTGCAAGTGGCCTACATGGCCAACCCGAGTTCAATTCCTCAGCCCCTCTTGGAGAGCCCGGCAAGTTACTGAGAGTATCTTGCCCTCACGGCAAAGCCTGGCAAGCTCCCTGTAATGTATTCAATATGCCAAACATAGTAACAATTGTCACAATGGAGATGTTTCTGGGTCCGCTCTAGCAAATCGATGAACAACGGGAGGACAGTGACAGTGAGGTATGTCTTGATTTGTTTTTTGGGCCACACCCAGGAATACTCAGGGGTTACTCCTGGCTCTGCACTCAGGAATTACTCCTGGTGGTCTTCGGGGGACCATGTGGGGTGCTGGGGATCAAAT
>NW_026606485.1:2500-18629 GCF_029834395.1 Sorex fumeus | reverse complement strand
CTCCCTGGTACATTTTATATTTCAACGAGCCTCCGCTTGGCTGTTCCGGCTACTCAACCTCCGGGGCTCCAGGCTCTGCGCTCCGCGCTCTGCTCGCTCCTGAGGTTCTCTGCATCACTTTCGCACGTCCTCTCCTCCCGCTGGAGATCCATCCCTGCGCAGACTTCTTCGCTTCGCTTCGCCTCGCCTCGCCTCGCCTCGCCTCGCCTCGCCTCGCCTCGCCTCGCCTCGCCTCGCCTCGCCTCGCCTCGCCTCGCTTCGGGTCGGGTCCGTCCGTCCGTCCGTCCGTCCGTCCCTCTGGCACTCGGATCTCCAGGCCGGCCGGCCGGCGCCCCTGTCTTTGGAGCGGCGGCTGACGACTGGCGGCTCCCCTCCCCCCTGTCCTTCCTGCGCCTTTTGTTTTTTGGTTTGTTTTTTTTTTCTAGTTCTTCCTGCAGCTCTTTTTTTTCCCTTCCCCCCTCCCCTTCCTGCACCTTTCTGCCCCCTCGTGGCCGCTTTTCTATTTCTTCCCCACCCCCATCGGTGGGGGAGGGGGCGGCAGGGAGGCCGCCTGCGGGCAGTATTCCAGGAGGGGGAGGGGCGGGGACAGACCGGTACGGTAAGGCACGGTAAGGCACGGTAAGGTACGGTAAGGTACGGATCGAGGATCGGGATCGGGGTCGGGGTCGGGGTCGGGGTCGGGGTCGGGGTCGGGGTCGGGGTCGGGGTCGGGGTCGGGGTGGCGGCGGAGTTGTTTTCATTTCACTCCCTGAGCGGTCGAGCGCGCGCGACTGTATGACAATGACCAGCTCTCTGAGAAAGTCCTTTGGTTTCTGTTTTGCTTGATTTTTATTTGATTTTATTTTATCTATCTATTGATTCATTGATTCATTCATTCATTTCCCCCCCCCCCCCGCCCCCCCCTTTGGGGCGGCGGCGGCGGCGGCGGCGGCGGCGGCGGCGGCGGCGGCGGCGGCGACGACGTGGAGCACTCTGGGAGTTGTGGTCCACCCGCCCTCTCCGGCTCTACAGGAAGACGGACTCGGCCTCGAAACCGGTTAGACCAGTACAGGCACGCCCGGCTTTCGGTCCCACCCCCACCCCCACCCCCACCCCCACCCCAAGAAATCAATAAATCAATCCATAAATCGATCATTCGTGTAGTCCGAGTCATCATCCGCGCCGCCAGGGGTTGGTTGGGGAGAGGGGGAGTCTCTGGAGGGGGGGAGGGAGGGAGGGAGGGAGGGAGGGAGGGAGGGAGGGAGGGAGGGAGGAATCCCAGAGGTTTCCTTTCTCGAGAAGAACTCCGAGGGAGTGCTGCGTGGGAGGCCGACTCCTATTTGGGGTCCAAAGGGGAGTGAGATGGCATTCTGAATTCAAGAAACCAACGGGACCTACCTGACCTGCCTGACTGAGGGATTGTCCACGAATGAGTTCATGGAAGGGCGGGGGGCAGTGGGGGGCGAGGAGGCGAGCGCGTGGCCCGGGGAACAGTGCCACGGGGCTTCAGCATAGAGCACTTTCCCTGGGAGGGAGGCGGAGAGTGTGGCGGCACCAGGAGAAGAGGCCCGAGCTAAGTGACTGCGCCAGGCCCTTGAACACTGCACCCCGATTTCAAGGGACGGGCATTCCTCCCTGTCGACACCCACTTCATGCTTCCTCCCTTCCTCCCGGTACCTCACTCACGCAGCTTTTCTATTTTGCAAAGAAAAAAAAAAAAAACTTTTCCATTTTGTCCTGTCTGTACTACTCAGGATGTGCTCTTGTGCCGGCTGGCTTTTCCTCTTTTTTTTTTTTTTTTTTTTAAATCAATTTCTTCACGATGGATCACCGGGAGGCACAGGGACAGACTGACAAACTTTCGTGCTCCCGGGTCCGTCAGACCATGACCCGGGAGGGAGTGAGTGCGTACCCGTCCGTCCACCCGTGCCGTGGCTCCACCAGCAAGATCCAGATCCAGGCCCTGCTTTTCTCTTTGGTCCTGTCGGCGCTCGGGATGTACTCTTTGGCTGGCTGGCTGGCCGGCCGGCCTGCTGGCTGGCTTCTCTCTCTCTCTCTCTCTCTCTCTCTCTCTCTCTCTCATAAATTTATTTTTTTAATAAATCACACACACACACACATATATATACACACACATATATGTGTATATATATATATATATATATATATATATATATATATATATATATTTCTCTTTTTGGTCCTGTCGGTACCTCCTCAGGATGTACTCTTTTCCTTGCCGGCTTGCTGGCTGACTGGCTGGCTTTCCTCTTTTTTTTTTTTTTTTAAATTTTTTCACGAAGGGACAAGCTGGAGGGACAGGGACAGACTGACAAACTTTCGTGCTCACGTGTCTGTCTTACCATGATCGGCGACATACCATCATCCAGTACCCATCCCTCCACCCGTGCCCATGCTCCACCGCCCCTATCCAGGCCCTGCTTCTCTGTTTTGTTCTGTCGGTGTTCAGGGTGGACTCTGTCGCTCGCTTGCTGGTTTGTTGCTTGCTTGTTGGCTGGCTAGCTTGCTGGCTAGCTAGCTTGCTAGCTTGCTAGCTCGCTTGCTTGCTCGCTTTCTTGGCTTTGCTGGCTTGCTTATTGACATGAACTCACGTATTTTTTTTTTTTTTTAATGTAGTCATTATGACACGATTCCATGAGTCAGGATGCACTCTTTTCCTTGCCGGCTTGCTGGCTGGCTGGCTGGCTGGCTGGCTGGCTGGCTGGCTGGCTGGCTTTCCTCTTTTTCTTTTTTTTTTATATATTTTTTTAAATAATTTTTTTTCACGATGGATCACCGGGAGGCACAGGGACAGACTGACAAACTTTCGTGCTCCCGGGTCCGTCAGACCATGACCCGGGAGGGAGGGAGTGAGTGAGTGAGTGAGTGAGTGAGTACCCGTCCGTCCACCCGTGCCCGTGCTCCACCAACAAGATCTAGGCCCTCCCTGCTTTCTTCTTTGGTCCTGTCGGCGCTCGGGATGTACTGTTTGGCTGGCAGGCTGGCTTCTCTCTCTCTCTCTCTCTCTCTCTCTCTCTCTCTCTCTCTCTCTCTCTCCTATCTCTTTATTTTATTTTATTTTATTTATTTATTGAATCACCGTGGGAAAGGTTACAAAGCTTTCAGGTTTAGGTCTCAGTCATGCAAATATCAAACACATTTCGCTGTAACAATACTTATTTTTTACCATGAAGAATCCCAATAAAACCCCACCCCCACCCCTCCCAGTCCCTGTGGGGCAGATGAATTCTAGGTTAACACTCTATCTGCTTTGATTAGATTCATTGTTTCAATAAAAGATTCACCACTATGATTTAGAGTTTTTAATGTAGTCATTATGACACGATTCCATGAGTCAGGATGCACTCTTTTCCTTGCCGGCTTGCTGGCTGGCTGGCTGGCTGGCTGGCTGGCTGGCTGGCTGGCTTGCTGGCCGGCCGGCTGGCTTTCCTCTTTTTTTTTTTTTTTTTTTTTTTTTAAATTTTTTCGCGAAGGGACAAGCTGGAGGGACAGGGACAGACTGACAAATTTTCGTGCTCACGTGTCTGTCTTACCATGATCGGCGACATACCATCATCCAGTACCCATCCCTCCACCCGTGCCCATGCTCCACCGCCCCTATCCAGGCCCTGCTTCTCTATTTTGTTCTGTCGGTGTTCAGGGTGGACTCTGTCGCTCGCTTGCTTGCTTGTTTGTTGCTTGCTTGTTGGCTGGCTAGCTTGCTGGCTTGCTAGCTTGCTGGCTTGCTAGCTCGCTTGCTTGCTTGCTCGCTTTCTTAGCTTTGCTGGCTTGCTTATTGACATCAACTCACGTATTTTTTTTTTTTTTTAATGTAGTCATTATGACACGATTCCATGAGTCAGGATGCACTCTTTTCCTTGCCGGCTTGCTGGCTGGCTGGCTGGCTGGCTGGCCGGCCGGCTGGCTTTCCTCTTTTTCTTTTTTTTTTATATAATTTTTTTAAATAATTTTTTTTTTCACGATGGATCACCGGGAGGCACAGGGACAGACTGACAAACTTTCGTGCTCCCGGGTCCGTCAGACCATGACCCGGGAGGGAGTGAGTGCGTACCCGTCCGTCCAACCGTGCCCGTGCTCCACCAGCAACATCCAGGCCCTGCTTTGCCTCTTTGGTCCTGTGTGCGCTCGGGATGTACTCTTTGCCTGCCCGGCTGGCTTCTCTCTCTCTCTCTCTCTCTCTCTCTCTCTCTCTCTCTCTCTCTCTCTCTCTCTCTCTCCCTTCCCCTCCCTCCCTCCCTCCCTCCCTCCCTCCCTCCCTTAAACCTATTTTTTTAATAAATAGCTTTTTTATGTATATAATTCTCTATTTGGTCCTGTCGGTATCTCCTCAGGATGTACTCTTTTCCTTGCCGGCTTGCTGGCCGGCCGGCTGGCTTTCCTCTTTTTTTTTTTTTTATCATTTTTTTTTTAATAAATTTTTTTCACGATGGATCACCGGGGAGGCACAAGGACAGACCGACAAACTTTCGTGCTCCCGGGTTTGTCAGACCATGACCCCGGGAGTGAATGAGTGAGTGAGTGAGTGAGTGAGTGAGTGAGTGAGTGAGTACCCGTCCGTCCACCCGTGCCCGTGCTCCACCAACAAGATCTAGGCCCTCCCTGCTTTCTTCTTTGGTCCTGTCGGCGCTCGGGATGTACTGTTTGGCTGGCAGGCTGGCTTCTCTCTCTCTCTCTCTCTCTCTCTCTCTCTCTCTCTCTCTCTCTCTCTCTCCTATCTCTTTATTTTATTTTATTTTATTTATTTATTGAATCACCGTGGGAAAGGTTACAAAGCTTTCAGGTTTAGGTCTCAGTCATGCAAATATCAAACACATTTCGCTGTAACAATACTTATTTTTTACCATGAAGAATCCCAATAAAACCCCACCCCCACCCCTCCCAGTCCCTGTGGGGCAGATGAATTCTAGGTTAACACTCTATCTGCTTTGATTAGATTCATTGTTTCAATAAAAGATTCACCACTATGATTTAGAGTTTACCCCCCCCCCCCCCGCCCCAATCAGACATGCATGCCGAAAAAGCATTGTGAAGTGATTTGCTTTCTACAGCTGGGTTCAAGAATTAAATGTTGGTTTTGGAGTTCTGCTATTTTACTTATTGACCCTGGAAGTATTTCTACTGAAAGTCAGATAGTTAAGAAATTGGTTTCTGTGCTCTGGAGTCGTGGCCGTGCTGGAGAGCCACTAGTGGGGGGGCAACTGGTGGCCTCGGTAGGGCGTGAAGGGCGGACCGAAACGCCCCCCCTCCCCATGTCTCTCCTATTTCTTTAATAAATCTTTTTTTTAATACAAAATTTTCTTTTTGGTCCTGTCGCTACCTCCTCAGGATGTACTCTTTTCCTTGCCGGCCGGCTGGCTTTCCTCTTTTTTTTTTTTTTTTTTTTTTTTTTTTTTTTTTTTTAATTTTTTCGCGAAGGGACAAGCTGGAGGGACAGGGACAGACTGACAAATTTTCGTGCTCACGTGTCTGTCTTACCATGATCGGCGACATACCATCATCCAGTACCCATCCCTCCACCCGTGCCCATGCTCCACCGCCCCTATCCAGGCCCTGCTTCTCTATTTTGTTCTGTCGGTGTTCAGGGTGGACTCTGTCGCTCGCTTGCTTGTTGCCTGCTTGTCGGCTAGCTTGCTAGCTTGCTTGCTTGCTAGCTTGCTTGCTTGCTTGCTTGCTTGCTTGCTTGCTTGCTTTTGCTTGCTTGCTTTTGCTTGCTTGTTTTTGCTTGCTTGCTTGCTTGCTTGCTTGCTTGTTTGCTTGCTTGCTGGTTTGCTTGCTTGCTTGCTTGCTTGCTTGCTTGCTTGCTTGCTTGCTTACTCGCTTGCTCGCTCTGCTGGCTTTGCTGGCTTTGCTGGCTTGCTTATTAACATGAACTCACATTTTTTTTTTTTAAATGTAGTCATTATTTTTTTGGACAAACCGGCAGGCTACCGAATGTCATCTGCCCACACCGCAGAGTCTGGCAAACTCCCCGTGGCGTACCCAAATATATGTCAAATACCAGTCACAAGGATGGGTCTCATTCCCCTAAGCCCGACACAGCCTTGAATATGGCACTTTTTAAAAAATCTCAGGCTGGGGCCTGCTCAAGGCAAGCGAGCTTGCTTGCTTGCTTGCTTGCTCGCTCGCTCGCTCGCTCTGCTGGCTTTGCTGGCTTGCTTATTGACATGAACTCACATTTTTTTTTTTAAATGTAGTCATTATTTTTTGGACAAACCGGCAGGCTACCGAATGTCATCTGCCCACACCACAGAGTCTGGCAAACTCCCCGTGGCGTACCCAAATATATGTCAAATACCAGTCACAAGGATGGGTCTCATTCCCCTAAGCCCGACACAGCCTTGAATATGGCACTTTTTAAAAAATCTCAGGCTGGGGCCTGCTCAAGGCAAGCGAGCTTGCTTGCTTGCTTGCTTGCTCGCTCGCTCGCTCGCTCGCTCGCTCGCTCGCTCGCTCTGCTGGCTTTGCTGGCTTGCTTATTGACATGAACTCACTTTTTTTTTTTTTAAATGTAGTCATTATTTTTTGGACAAACCGGCAGGCTACCGAATGTCATCTGCCCACACCGCAGAGTCTGGCAAACTCCCCGTGGCGTACCCAAATATATGCCAAATACCAGTCACAAGGATGGGTCTCATTCTCCTAAGCCCGACACAGCCTTGAATATGGAACTTTTTAAAAATCTCAGGCTGGGGCCTGCTCAAGGCAAGCGAGCTTGCTTGCCTGCTTGCTTTTCTTTCTTTCTTTCTTTCTTTCTTTCTTTCTTTCTTTCTTTCTTTCTTCATTGTCGATCGCAGTGCCTGCGATCAAGCTGAAGCCTCTCTTTTAAATCTATCTGAGATGCTTGCAGGACTTTCCTAGGAAACCCCCGCCCGAATTCTCTAGCCGGAGGGTGGCGGGGGGGGGGGGGCGCTTTTCGGGTGGGGGTGGCGGTGGGGGAGAGAAGGAGAACGAGAACGGACAGGAAGGAACGGACACGGCGGGGAGGGGAGGGGAGGGGAGGGGAGGGGAGGGGAAGGCGGCGGGAACCATCTCGGTGGGCGGTGGCCATGGTCGTGGCGGCCCCAGAGCTTCCCGGGAGTTGTGGTCCTTGAACCAGGGTTTTGGTTTCATTTTCCTTCAAAAAAATCAATCAATCAATCAATCACAAAGATCCGTGTGCTCAGAGGCCAGAGGGAACCTGACTCCAAGCCGGCGGGCCCGGTCGCCTCTTTTTGCATGACAATTGCCGCCCGCCCGGGGGGGCTCCGGGGCTCCGGGGCTCCGGGGCTCCCGGGCTCCCGCCGTTCCGCCCCGCCCCGCCCCGCCCCGCCCCGCCCCCCCCACGACCGTCCAGCCCGCCCAGAGGGTGAGGGCGGGGGAAGAGGAAGAGATGCCGCTCTCTGTCGGTATCTTCCTTGGAGATAAGATCTGCTAAGCGCTCTTGGGTGGGTGTAGGCTTTGGACAAGCACCTCAGAGGTGGGGTTGGAATGGGAGGTGGTAGGGTGGGTGACCTCTTTCAGCTTGTCGCTGGCGGGCGGGGGAGGGGAGCAGGAGAAAGGGGAGCAAGAGAAAGGGAAAACCGCGGCTCGGGAGAAAACTCCTCCCTCCTTCCTGGGCACTTCAAGAAACAGCCTTCGTGGAGGCCAAATCAATCCTCCTTGACTCTGCGGCCCTGGTTTTCTCGATGTAAAGACCCGCCCCCTCCGCCCCCTCCGCCCCCCCCACGCCTCCCCCTCCCCCGTGGGCTGATCAAGTGACACAAAGCCTGGGGAGAGGTGGGGCGGGGGGGGGGGTGCGAGGGCGGTGGTGGTGGTGGTGGTGGTGGTGGTGGTGGTGGTGGTGGTGGTGAAGGAGCTTTGGTGAAGATGCAGTAGCTTCAAAGTACTGTGAACAGAAAACACGTATCATTGATAAAATTCCCCGGGGGGGGGGGTGGGGGGGGGAAGGAAACCATGGCACTTTTTTTTTTTTAAATTTTATTGACTCACCTGTGAGATCTTTACAAGCTTTCATGTTTGGGGGACAGTCACACAATGATCAAACACCCATCCCTCCACCAGTGCACATTTCCCACCACCAATATCCCGGGCATTATAACCCCGCCTACACACACACACACACACACACACACACACACACACACACACAGAGGCACACACCCTCCCCCTGCCTCCCTGCCTCTGTGGCAGACACATATTCCCCATTCTCTCTCCCTCACCCTCTCCCTCTCCCTCTCCCCTCTTTTCGGGGTTTATGCTTTGCAATACAGACACTGAGAGGTCATCATGTTTGGCCCTTTTTCTACTTTCAGCACACATCTCCCATCCCGACCGGTTCCTCGAGCCATCATTTTCTTCGGGATCCAAGATCCTTCGTACCCAATAGGCCAAATACCAGTCATAAGGATGGGTCTCATTCTCCACCGCCCCTATCCAGGCCCTGCTTGCTCCTCTATTTGGTTCGGTCGGTGGTCAGGGTGGACTCTGTCGCTCGCTTGCTTGTTGCCTGCTTGCTTGTCGGCTGGCTTGCTTGCTTGCTTGCTTGCTTGCTTGCTTGCTCGCTTGCTTGCTTGCTTGCTTGCTTGCTTGCTCGCTTGCTTGCTTCCTTGCTTGCTTGCTTGCTTGCTGGCTTGCTCTGCTGGCTTGACTGGCTTGCTTATTGACATGAACTCACTTGTTTTTTTTTTTTTTAAATGTAGTCATTATTTTTTGTAGTCTCATTCTCCTAAGCCTGAAACAGCCTTGAATAGGGCACTGTTTCAAAATCTCAGGGTGGGGCCTGCTCCAGGCAAGCGACGAACAACAGGATGGTCGTGGTCGTGGTCGTATTCGTTATTTATTTAAATAAATACGTACTCTTTCTTGCTGAATGAGTGATTTCCATGACCCCTTGGAGTGCCAGGGACCGAACCTGGGTCCACAGCCACCCAAGGCCAGCCATACTCAGGCCAAGCAGCTCGCCTTTCCACGGACTGAGAAGTCTCCATACTGGCTCCACCAGGCTGAAACGGACATCATTCGGACCAGCAGCGAATTCTCCAAATCCCTTTCGTGTCCCTATTCCCTATTCACGGCCGTGAGGGAGGGAAGAGGGACACGAAAAGGATTTGGAGGGTTTGCGGGGATTTGGAGGCTGGAGCGCTAGCAAAGCGGCAGGGCGTTTCCCTGCCACTCAAGCCGCCGCAGCGGGGGGGGGGGGGGGGGGGGGGGGGGCCCGCCTGCCTTGCCGGCTTCAACTCCTCCGCCCCTCCCTCCAGGGCGAACGTGCCACCTCTTGACAGGCACCCCTGTCAAGAGAAACTTCCCTTCTCTCTTCCAGCTGCCTTCTCCCCTTGGCTCATGAGGCAGGCTTCCAGCTAGGGAGCAATCTTCTCGTGCCGGCCGGCCGTGTATCTGCTCTCCTTAGGTGCGAGCCTCATGGGATGTGGTTGGACCCTCCACCCACGAGTGCAGTCCCTTCTCCGGCTGTCCCTCTCTTTCTGACTCATTTCACTTAGCATGAGACGCGCTGCGCGTCTATCCACGGACTCGTACGTACTCTTTTTGCTGGCTGGCTCGCTTGCATGCTTGCTTGCTTCCTTCTTGGCTTTTGCTTGCTTGCTTGCTTGCTTGCTTGCTCGCTCGCTCGCTTACGGTTGCTTGTTTTTCTTTTTATACATACGTACACACGTACGTACGTACATATGTATGCGTGTATATTATATATATGTGTACATATATATGTTTTTTTTTTTTATAAACGTCTTGAATGAATCGCCGTGAAGTACAGGGACAAACGGACAAAACTTTCTTCCCTCCCCCCGTCCCTCCCCATCCCTCCGTCTTCCCTCCGTGTCCATCTCCAGAGATTCCAACCGGGGTCACGGGGTGCAAGCTGCCCATAGTTCACGTGTGGCACAGGTGCCTGACTTGACTCCCGTTCTATTTTTTTTTTTTCTGCCATCCGGACCCGGACCCCTCGGCTATGTCCCCAGCCTCACGTGTCCCTTAGGTTCGTGGTGTCACGGCTCCATCTCGAGGTCGTTTTAAAACGCATTAAGCCACGTGAAACACGCACTCGCGCACGCACCCACCCACCCACTCACTCACGCCCGCCCGCCCCCGCAACACCACCGCTTCACAGTGACCGCTTCGGGAAATGGTGAAGAGAAACGAGCGGGTGGTCGTGCGCTCTCTCGATGTGGGCGCCGCCGCCGCCGCCGCCGCCGCCGCCGCGCCACACTGCACAACGTCCTGCATTTAGCTTCGCGAGTGGCCACGACGAGGGTGTGCTCGTTCCCGAGGGTGCCCGTTCGCCCGAGAGGGCCACGGTGCCGGTTCCTTGGTGGAAATCTCCACGAAACTCCGCCGGGGCGAACCCGAACCGCTCCTTTCTGCGGACCCAGCTCCGATGATTTCCTAGAGCCGCTTCATGTCTCACGCCACCGCCACCGCCGCCGCATCTTCTTGTTGTCCCCAGGGAGGGAGCCGGGGAACAACGAACCGGAACGCTCTTTCTCTCTCTCTCTCTCTCTCTCTCTCTCTCTCTCTCTCTCTCTCTCTCTCTCGGGTTGCGTCGCCTATTCCTCCAAGGAGGTTGGCCCCTGACAGACGGACGGGTCCTCCCCGGTCTTTTCGTCAAGTTCATCGGGATTGGGTGGATCTTCTGAGCTCTGGGTGCCTTGTCCATCCAGTCCGCTGTGAACCCCAAACAGGCACGCAGAGGCCGAGAGGGAGACGGAGATGGACACGGACGCACGCACACAGACACAGAACAGGCAGGCGGGCCCGCGCGCTCAAACACACGCACTGAGTGGTGGGGGGTGGTTTTAGTTTTTGTGGGGGTGGGGGGGAATTGTCCTCCTCTCCATCCCCAACGGCCCTGCCTGTTTCTCGAGGGGAGGGAGGGGCGGTGGGATTTAGTTTCCCTCCACAGGAGTCGCGCGGGGCGGGGTGGCGATCGATCGCGCTGAGGTTGCTCGGGCGCCACCTGCCGTCCGCTTTTCTACGGCGCCGGAGCTCCTCTGGGCTGACGGGAGCGATTCGCTCGCACTGCCCGAGGCGGCGTTCCAGGATGTCGGCGTCCGAGTCGACTTCGGGCCCGCTGTCAAGGCGCCACCTCGCGAGGAGCGACGGTGGAGATTGGAACTGCAGGTTCTTGAGGGAGGCCGTGTTGCCTTCGCAGCCGGGTGCCGGCGCCGGGGCTGGCTGCCCGGGCGGGTCGACCAGCACCCCGGCGGCGGGTGGCGCCGTAGCTCCAGGGTCGGCAAGCGGCCCGGAGCGGGGCCGAGGGCCGGGCCGGGCCGGGCCGGGCCGGGCGCGGGGCGGTCCGGGCGCGCGGCCCGGCGCTCGGCCGGCGGGTGACGCGGAGCTAAGCCCCGGGGCCGGCAGCGGCCCGGAGCGGGGCCGAGGGCCGGGCCAGGCGCGGGGCGGCCCGGGCGCGCGGCCCGGCCCTCGGCCGGCGGGTGCCGCGGAGCTAAGCCCCGGGGTTGGCAGCGGCCCGGAGCGGGGCCGAGGGCCGGGCCGGGCCGGGCGCGGGGCGGCCCGGGCGCGTGGCCCGGTCCTCGGCCGGCGGGTGCCGCGGCGCTAAGCCCCGGGGCCGGCAGCGGCCCGGAGCGGGGCCGAGGGCCGGGCCGGGCGCGGGGCGGCCCGGGCGCGCGGCCCGGCGCTCGGCCGGCGGGTGCCGCGGAGCTAAGGCCCGTGGTCGGCAGCGGCCCGGAGCGGGGCCCGGCCCTCGGCCGGCGGGTGCCGCGGAGCTAAGCCCCGGGGCCGGCAGCGGCCCGGAGCGAGTTGGGTCTATGGCTGCCCGAGCCCGTGGACGCCCTTGCCCGTGGCCGTCCTTGTGCCCGCTTGAGCCCGTGTCGTGTAGCTCTAGGGTCCGCAGCAGTTCGGAGCGGGGTGGGGGATGGCGATCCCGCTGAGGTTGCTCGGGCGCCACCTGCCGTCCGCTTTTATATGGCGCCGGAGCTCCTCTGGGGTGACGGCAGCGTTTCGGTTTCACTGCCCGAGGCGGCGTTCCAGGATGTCGGCGTCCGAGTCGACATTGGTCCCGCTGTCGAGGCGCCAGCCCGCGAGGACCGGCGGTGGAGCTTGGAACTGCAGGCTCTTGAGGGAGGCTGTGTTGCCTTCGCCGGCGGGTGCCGGCGCCGGGCCTGGCTGCCGGGGCGGGTCGACCAGCACTCTGCCGGCGGGTGCCGCGTAGCTAGCTAGCTCCAGGGTCCTCGGCGGCTCGGGAGCGGGGCCGGTGGCCGGCGCGAGAGGGGGGCGGCCCGGGCGTGTGGCCCGACCCTTGGCCGGCGGGTGCCGCGTAGCCAGCTCCGGGGTCCTCAGCGGCTCGGAGAGGGGCCGATGGCCGGCCCGAGCGCGAGGCGGCCCGGGCGCGTGGCCCGTCCCTCGGCCGGCGGGTGCCGCGTAGCTAGCTCCAGGGTGCGCAGCGGCTCGGAGCGGGGCCGGTGGCCGGCGCGAGAGCGGGGCGGCCCGGGCGTGTGGCCCGACCTTTGGCCGGCGGGTGCCGCGTAGCCAGCTCCGGGGTCCTCAGCGGCTCGGAGAGGGGCCGATGGCCGGCCCGAGCACGGGGCGGCCCGGGCGCACAGGGCCCTGCGCCGGCTTGAGCCCGCGCCTCGTAGCTCCAGGGTCGGTCCGCAGCGTCTCGGAGCGGGGCCGATGGCCGGGCTGAACGCGTGCCGCCCTTGGCCGGTCAGCGGGCGGTGCATCGGTGCACGGTGACGGGGTCCGGCCGTGAGCCCGTGGGGGCGCCTGGTCCGCGGCCCCGAGAAGGAAGAGGACTTAGTTTTGTTTGATTTCCCGCCGCGGTGTTTCTGGGCTTCTGAATCTATCCCCTTAGCCTTCCCGAGCTGGCTTTGACCTCCGGGCCGCCGCCGCCGCCGCCGCCGCCGCCGCCGCCGCCGCCGCCGCCGCCGCCGCCGCCGCCGCCGCCGCCGCCGCCGCCGCCGCCGTGGGGTCGTCGCGTGGCTTCGGGCGCAGCTTCGACCATGCCGAGTCACGGGGTCGACCAGTTGTCCCGTGGAGCTCCGGGACTCGGGGCGATGGGGCTCTCCTGGGTGCCAGTTGCCGGGTCCCTGTTCCAGAGGTGCGGCGGGAAGATGCAGATCGGTCCCGTTTCCGACATCGGTCCTTTTCCCGTGCGACGGGACCGGTTTGGACCGCGAGATGTGTGCTGACACGCTCTCTCTCGGTGGCTCTCTGCCGTGAGGATCGGGACCGTCGTTCCCCCGGGTGCGTGTGGGATGGTCGGGGCCTGTCTTGAGGACTTCCTCCCTGGCCTCCCGCCGCTCGAGCCGCCCGCCTGGGCCCTGTGCGCCGGCTCTCGCGTGCACCTGGGGGCAGTGTCCCAGCCGTGGCTGTCAACCTCCGGCCTAAGGCGCCCGAGTTCAGCCCGGCGTCCGCGGCCCCGATGTGAACGGACCTCCCCCAGTCCCGCGGGCCCCCGTGCCCGCTGCGTGTCAGGCAGTCTCGCTCTCGTTGGAGGGGGTTGTCCGGTCGGGGTCCGGAATCACGCCGAGGTCAGAAGGGTGGGCAAAGGCTGAAACGGGCCTCTCCCCTCTCCGGAGGGTTGCTGTCCTTTGCTCGCTCTCCTTCGGGGTCCGGTCCCCTCCTCGTCCGGGGGGACCGGTGGCCGCTCGCTTCTCGCATCCTTTCCTTGCTGATCGATGTGGTGCTGGTGTGCTCTCCCGGGCCGGGCCTAAGCCGCGCCAGACGAGGGACGGACATTCCACGTGAATGGGACCGCTCTTCTCGTTCTGCCAGCGGGCCTCTCGCTTCTCCCCCACCTCGCGGTGGGGCGGGGCGTTCAGGGGTGCGGACCCCGGCCCGATCCCGTTCTTGCCGCTCTCCTGCTTGGTGCACAGGGAGTGGGCTTTTCGGGGTCGTCTGACACGGTGGACAACCCTCGCTCTGTCGGGACCGTCCCAGGTTCCCGTTCTCTCGAGCCGGCCCCTCCCCGCGGCGGGGTGGGGCCGCCCGGCGGTGGCGCGCGCTGCCGTGCCTCAACCGGCCCTCGGTGGTGCCCCTGGAGCGCTCCAGGTCGTCCTGTCAGGTGCCTGAGGCCGAGCCGGTGGTGCCGTTTCCCCGTCACCTGGCTTCGCGGTCCTGCCCTCTTGGGGCTCTCCTCGTTCGGTGGTGTTCCCCTCTGGGGGTCGAGCCGGTCGTTGTTTGTCACACGGGAGTCGCCTTGCCGTTCGCCCCCTTGCGGCCCGCCGCTTGGGTCGTGGGCGGTTGGGCGGCCTCCGTTTCTCGGGCGCGTGCCCGCGTGCCTCGCATTAACTGGCTCTCGCGCACGCGGGCGCGTGAGCGGCGGCGGTGGGTTGTCGTTGTGCCGGGCTCTGGGAGACGAGGTGGCCCTCCCTTGGGGGCTCTCTCTCGCTCTGTCCGGGGTTTCCGCTCCTCTCCCGTTGCGGGGGCGGAAGCCGGTCACCCGCCGTGGTGGGCGGGGGCCGTCTGCCGGGTGCTGCGGAGGGGCGGCGGGCCCTCCCGCGGACCCAGCACACAACGGACCTGACCGCGGACGCTCACGCTTCTGGTCGGTCTTGCTTCGGCGGGGCTCGGCCACCGGACCACTACGGCAGACCCCCCCCCACTCGAGTCGGGGGAGCCCGGAGAAGCGGGGCAGCCGGCCTAGGTCGGGGGGCGGCGCCCCCTCGGCGGAGAATACTCCTTCTCTAGCGATCCGAGAGGGTGCCTTTGGGGTACCGGATCCCCCAGCTGCTGCCCCTCCTCTACCTGCGCTGTCAGCCACCGGTAGCAGAGCCTGCCCTTCCCCGCCGCCCTGTGGCGGGGAGAGGCTTCCGCCGTCATTCCCCCCAGACGTGGGGGGGTGCCGAGCGCCCTCGCTCTTTGCCTACCGCGGCCCGCGCCTCCCCCCGTCGGGGGAGGGTCCCGCCGGGCCGAGCCGGCGTCCCGGCGTCGGGGCGTCGTGTCGGTGGTCGGGGCTCGGATGGGCCCGTGTGTGCGCGGTCGGAGAAGACGGGCGTGTGCGCGGGTATGGTCTCGCTTCCTGGACCCGACCTATGCCCGCGCGATCCCCCGCTCTGCCCCGCGGGAGCCGTGCTTCCCGTGGGGGGGGGACGACACGCTGTCCGCTCCCGTGTCTGTGTGTGCCGCAGCCGGCGGTGGTGCTGCGGAGCCCGGCTTCGGGGTGTGCGTGCTCTCGGCCCCCAGCCGAGCGAGACGCTCTCGCGCGGTCCGCGCGGTGGCGTGCCCCCGAGTGACTGGACGTTGCCGTCTGGGTACCCGGACCCTCCGGCAGGACTCGGATGGGCAGAGGGAAGAGGAAGAGCGGTTTGTGGAGGCTCTGGGCGCCGTCGGCCTTCCCTGCCTCGCGTTGGGGCTGGGGAACGGGTGTCGGTGGTTGGCGCTGGACCATCCGGGTCCCCGCCGGTCGGGGCACCGTGGTGCCGTGCGCGGCTGTGGCTTCCGTGGTGGAGCGCGCGTCGGTGGGTCGGCCGTCGGGCCGGCCGGCGTCCCGGGCGTGGGTGCGGGACCGCCCTTGGTCGTTGGGCGGTGGGATTCCCGTGCAGAGTTTTCCCGGTGGCCCGGTCGGTCCCGGCGGCGGGCGCCTCCCTCTCGCGTTTTCCCCTCGGAGCCCACCCGGCGCGTGTGCTGCGTTGCCCCGGCCCTCGCGGGCCCGGACCCCCCGGCCCCTCGGGCCCCTCCCCAGGGGAGGCTGTGTGCCCGTGCGGAGCCCGGTGGTGCTTTGGCCCCCGTGTTCCCCCTCGCGTGGGGGTCGCCCGTCAGCGGCGTCCGCTCTCTCGCCCGGTGCAGGTCGTGCCCTGCCCCCTGCCGGTCTCGCCGTGCCTCTGGAGCGGCTGACCCCTCCCAGAACGGGCCTCGTTTAGCCCGGAGGGGTCGGTCGGAGGCACGTGCGTCGAGCGGCGGGGGGTGGGCGTGCGTCTCACCGGTGTCGGGGGTGTCGGTCTCGCCGTCGGCCGGTGACCTCCGCGTTTGAGGGCCGGGACGAGTCGTCGGGGGCGCCTGGCCTGTCCGCGCTGGCGGTGGTCGTGGCCGGGGTGTAGCTCGAGTCTTGCCCGCCCGGTGGCAGGGTGGCCGTCGTCGTCGTCGTCGTCGTCCGTCCTCGGCTGCCGCGGGACCGCCCTTGTGCTCGGAGGCCTCGGGTGGTGAGATTCCCGCGGTGGGCCGTTGGCGGCGGTGGCGG
>NW_026606484.1:30000-31310 GCF_029834395.1 Sorex fumeus | reverse complement strand
TGCTTCTCTCTGCTGCTATTGCTTCTTCTTCTTCTCTCTCTTCTTCTTCTTCTTCTTCTACTTCTTCTTCTTCTTCTCTCTTCTTCTCTTCTTCTTCATCGTCTTCTTCTTCTTCTTCTTCTTCTTCTTCTTCTTCTTCTTATTCTCTCTTCTTGTTCTTCTTCTTCTACTTCTTTTCTTCTACTTCGTGTTCTTCTTCTACTTCTTCTTCTCCTCCTCCTACTTCTCTTCCTCATCCTCCTCCTCCGCCTTCTTCCTCTATTTCTTCTTCTTCTTATCCTTTTTCTTCTTTTTCTCAACTTATACTTCTTCTTCTTCTTCTTCTTCTTCTCCTACTCTTCTTCCTTCTTCTTCTCATCCTCATCCTTCCCCACGCGCTTTCTTCTTCTACTTCTTATTTTAACCTCTTCTTCTTCTTCTTCTTCTTCTCTTCTTCTTCTTCTTCTTCTTCTTCTTCTTCATCGTCGTCTTCTTCTTCTTCTTCCTATTCTCACTTCTTGTTCTTCTTCTTGGACTTCTTTTCTTCTACTTCGTTTTACTCTTCTACTTCTTCTTCTTCTCCTCCTCCTACTTCTCCACATCCTCCTCCCTCCTCCGCCTTCTTCCTCTATTTCTTCTTCTTCTTATCCTTTCATTCTTTATCTCTACTTCTTCTTCTTCTTCTTCTTCTTCTTCGTTCTTCTTCTCCTCCTCCTCCTCTTCCTTCTTCTTTTCAACATCATCCTTCCCCACCGCTTTCCTTTTTCTACTTCTTATTTTAAACCTCTTCCTCCTCCTCTTCTTCCTTCTTCTTCTTCTTCTTCTTCTTCCTTCTTCTTCTTCTTCTTCTTCTTCTTCTTCTTCTTCTTCGTCTTCTTCGTCTTCTTCTTCTTCCTCTTCTTCTTCCACCCTTCTTCTTCTTCTTCTTCTTCTTCTCTTCTTCTTCTTCTCCTCCTCCTCCTTCTTCTTCTACATCCTCATCCTCCTCCACCGACTTCTTTTTTCTACTTCTTATTTTTAATCCTCTTCCTGTTCTTCTTCTTCTTCTTCTTCTTCTTCTTCTTCTTCTTCTTCATCTTCTTTTTTTTCTTCTCTTCTTCTTCTTCTTCTTCTTCTTCTTCTTCTTCTTCTTCTTCTTCTTCTTCTTCTTCTTCTTCTTCTTCTTCTTCGTCGTCGTCGTCTACTTCTTCGTCTACTACTACTTCTTCTTCTTCTTCTACTTCTTTTTATTCTTCTTCTTCTCCTCCTCCTCCTTCTTCGTCTCTTCCTCCTCCTCAACCTCCTCCATCGCCTTCTTCTTCTACTTCTTATTTTTATTCTTCTTCCTCTAG
>NW_026606483.1:0-31504 GCF_029834395.1 Sorex fumeus | reverse complement strand
GGTGCGGGGGCGCATGGTGGCGGCTGAGGCGAGTCCTAGGTAGTTGAGCTGCAGTCCTGGCCTCTCGCCACTAGGTGTCAGTAGTGACCCCGACATTGTTAACTGACCCCCTAGAGGGCCCAGTGGCTCCTTTAAATTTATATATATTTTTTTCTTTTTGGGTCACACCTGGCCATGCACAGACGTTATTCCTGGCTCTTGCACTCAGGAATTACTCCTGGCGGTGTTCGGGGGACCATATGGGATGCTGGGAATCGAACCCAGGTCGGCCGCGTGCAAGGCAAACGCCCTACTCGCTGTGCTATTTAAATTTCTTTTAGCAAGTCCTTCATTTTATTAATCAAAAATTACATTTTATTAATAAAAGTTTATTTTAAAATTCATTATTTATTTAGGGTTATTTTTATTTTTGGGCCACACCCAGCGATACTCAGGGGTTACTCCTGGCTCATGCACTCAGGAATTACTCCTGGCGGTGCTCGGGGGACCAGATGGATGCTGGGAATCAAACCCGGGCTGGTCGTGTGCAAGGCAAATGCCCTACCCGCTGTGCTATTGCTCCAGCCCCTATTTATTTAGGTTTTTGGGCCACATGGCGGTGCCCAGGGGTTACTCCTGACTCTATGCTCAGGAATCGCTCGTGGTGGTGCTCAGGGGGACCCTCTGGGATGTCGGAGATCAGACCCAGGTTGGCTGAGTGCCGTCAGCGCCGCCCCGCTGTACAATCGCTCCGGCCCTGAGACCATCATCCATGCTTTGCACGCAGGGGCCCCAGAGGGGTCTGCCAGCAACAACCTCTGAGCAGTGAGCAGGGGTAGCCGGTGGGTATCGCCAGGTGTGACCCCACATCTAAAATTCAAGTACTTCAACAGCAAAAAATCACTTCCTTCGCTTGTCTGAGATCCTGGGTTTGATCCCTTGCAAACAGTTCATTTCATTTCATTTCATTTCATTTCATCATCCTGTTATTCGTCGAATGCCTCGAGCAGGCCCCAGTAACGTCTCTTTCATCCTAGCCCTGAGATTATATTCAAGGCTCTTTAGGAGAATGAGACCCATCATTGTTACTGGTATTTGGCATATTTGGTATGCCACGGGGAGTTTGCCAGACTCTGCCCTGTGGGCAGGCTACATTCGATAGCCTGCAAGTTTGTCCAAAGTAGGAATGAGATGATAAGATGTCATAAAAAGATGTCCTGATAAGACATTGCCGTGGCCGCAAAAGCGGCTGCGCGGTTCCAGGAGCTGGATTTTATAGTCTCTGAGTCTTGGCCGTTGATGGGATTACACGGCGCCAGGGGGCCAGGTGGTGGGTGTGACCCCCGCCTACTGGGATTTGGAGGATCTGGGTGGAGGATGCTCGGCCCCAATCCGAGTAGGCTTGGAGGTCTCGGCCCCGGAACCCGTGTGGCTTTGTCCCTCTGCCAGTACCTTCAGATGTGCGGAGAGTGGTCTCAGCATGGTGGTGGCTGGTCCTGGAGGTCTTCGGCTGCCGGAGCCCTGGTCGGGGCGGGGAGGAAAGCTCAACCCGCTCCCCTCCAAGGGACTCCGGGAAGGAACACCCAGGCACGGGGGCAGAGACTGCACTGTTCTCGTCCGGGAGCTGGATTTTATAGTCTCTGAGTCTTGGCCGTTGATGGGATTACACGGCGCCAGGGGGCCAGGTGGTGGGTGTGACCCCCGCCTACTGGAATTTGGAGGATCTGGGTGGAAGATGCTCGACTCCAATTCGAGTAGGCTTGGAGATCTCGGCCCCGGAACCCGTGTGGCTTTGTCCCTCTGCCAGTACCTTCATGTGTGCGGAGAGTGGTCTCAGCATGGTGGTGGCTGGTCCTGGAGGTCTTCGGCTGCCGGAGCCCTGGTCGGGGCGGGGAGGAAAGCTCAACCCGCTCCCCTCCAACGGGCCCCGGTGAGGAACAGCCAGGCGCGGGGGCAGACTGCACTATTCTTGCAAACAGTAGTGGCTCAAAATGTGGGTGTGGCTGGGGAGATAGGCCAGCCGGGAGGGCACTTGCCTTGCATGTAGTGGACCCCTGATCTCATCCCTGCACCACATATGCTCATTGAGCACCATTGGGTGAGGCCAAAAATCAGCAAAAACTGGGGGCCAGAGTGATAGTTCGGCGGGGAGGACGTTTACCTGGCATGTGGCTGGCCTGGGTTTGATCCCCAGAGTCCCATAGGGTTTCCTCTGAGCTGGCCAGGAGTAATCCCTGGTGAGTGCAGAAACAGGAGTAAGCCCTGAGCATCACTGGGTGTGGCCCCCCCAAACAAGAGCGTGGCATGAGGATTGGGAAAAGAAGCTTCCTTTGTTTGCGGGGACCCGATGTTTGAGCCATAGCTGATGACTTAAGTTCCGTCTACGCAGTCCATCCTGGCAGTGGTTGGGGACCGTGAAATTGAACAAGGGTCACTTGCATGCAAGACCAGGGCTTAATCTCTTGATCTCTCATAGTATCTGGGCCAAAAGCAACATCAGAAGAGTCGCCGGCCGTGTTGTCAGCGCTGAAATATTTGTTGAGGTCTTGGCACAGGGAGTTTGCCAAAAATTGATGTCTTACCTCGAGGCTGCCCATCAAGCTGCCCTTGCAGTTTCCTGACATCGTTCTGTGAAGACGCTGGGATTCTGGTTCCCTCTTCTGTGAAGGTGCAAGATCAGCTGGGGATTGACAGAGTAGAAAGTAAGAGAAAGAGAGGAGGAGGAGGAGGAGGAGGAGGAGGAGGAGGAGGAGGGGAAGGACTGGAGAGACAGTATAGCCAGAAGAGCAAAAGGAGCCAGAGAGATAGTACAATGGGGAGGGCGTTTGCCTTGCACGCGGCGGACCCGGATTCAACCCCCATCATCCCTTATGGTCCCCTGAGCACTGCCAGGGGAAATTCCTGAGTGCAGAGCCAAGAGTATCCTAAATACCAGATGTGACCTGACCCACCCCCTCCAAAAGAGACGAAAGACAAAAAGAAGACAAAGAATGAAAAGGGATTGAATCGCAATGGTTAAATTATTTTTATTATTTTGGGAGGGGCTGGAGCGATAGCAGAGCACGTAGGGCGTTTGCCTTGCACGCAGCCAACCCGGGTTCGGTTCCTCCATCCCTCTCGAAGAGCCCGGCAAACTACCGAGATCATCCCGCCCGAATGGCAGAGCCTGGCAAGCTCCCCGTGGCGTATTTGATATGCCCAGAACAGTAACAACAAGACTCACGATGGAAACGTTACTGGTGCCCGCTCGAGCAAATCAATGAACAATGGAAGGACAGTGCTACAAGTGATATTATTTTGGGAGGCCAGACCTAGAGGTTGTCAGGGATGACTCTTAGCTCTGTGCTCAGGGATCACTCCTGGTGGGGCCCAGGGAGCCCTATGGGTGCCTGGGATCAAAACCCATTCAGGGCAAGTGCCCTGCCCACTGTCCTACCTCTGCACCCTGCCACACTGACCCAGGTTATTAATTTTTTTGTTTTGTTTTATGGGTTCACACCCAGCAGTGCTCAGGACTTACTCCTGGCTCTGTGCTCAGGGATCTCTCCTGGCGGGGCTCAGGGGACCTTATGAGATGTCGGGGATCAAAACAGAGTCGGCTGCCATGCCAGGCCAGTGCCCTTCTTGCCGTCCTATCGCTCCAGACTTTTTTTTTTCTTTTTCCATCACACCCAGCTATGCACAGGGGTTCCTCCTGGCTCTGCACTCAGGAATTACTCCTGGCTGTGCTCAGGGGGACATTATGGAATGCTGGGAATCGAACCCGGGTCAACCACGTGCAAGGCAAATGTCCTGCCCGCTGTGCTATCACTCCAGCCCCCCAGCCCAGTCCTTGAGATCTGTCTGGTCAGCTGCCAGGTGACCCAGCAGTTCACTTCTTGGCATCTACCCCAAGAAGGTTAAGACAGGAATCTGGAAAGCTCTCCGCACTTGCCAAGGGCAGCTCCTCTGTGTTTGCCAACAGGCAAGATCTGGAAGTCTCTCAAGGGCCCTGAGACAGATGAACACTCAAGAATTTGTGGTTCAGGGGCTGGAGTGATAGCACAGCAGGTAGGGCGTTTGCCTTGCATGCAGCCAACCCGGGTTCGATTCCCAGCATCCCCTATGGTCCCCCGAGCACCGCCAGGAGTAATTCCTGAGTGCATGAGCCAGGAGGAACCTCTGTACATTGCCGGGTGTGACCCAAAAAAGCAAAAAAAAAAAAAGAATTTGTGGTTCAGGGCAGGAGAGTACCGCTGGGAAGACGCTTGCCTTGGCCCCGTTCCTTCACAGTCTCATCTCCTATGGAGAACGGATACCTCCACCTCCTCCCGCCAAACCTCTTCCTTCCTTTCCTCACAGCCTTGCTTCCGAGCTTCTGTGGGAACATGCCACAAAAGAAGATATGGGGCCAGAGTGCTAGTACAGCGGGTAGAGCATTTGCTTTGCACGGGGCCGACCCGGGTTCGATCCCCAGCATCCCATATGGTCCCCCAGCACTGCCATGAGTGATTCCTGAGTGCAGAGCCAGGAGGAACCCCTGAGCATCGCCAGGTGTGACCCCCCCCAAAAAAAAAAGAAAAAAGAAAAAGAAAACGTGTGTGGTGGGCTGGAGTGATAGCACAGCAAGGAGGCCGTTTGCCTGGCATGCAGCTCATCAGAGTTTGATCCCCAGCATACCCATAGGGTCCGCTGAGCACTGCCAGGAGAGATTCCTGAGTGCAGAGCCAGGAGGAACCCCTGAGCATCGCTGGGTGTGACCCCAAAGGCCAGAAAAGAAAAGAAATCGTGTGTATTGGCATGAGTGACCCACGCCTCTTTTTCCGTTCCCGGGTCGTCTCCCTTGGCTTCTTTCCTGTTCTGGAAAGGTCCTTGTGCCTCCAGCGAAGTATGTTCTCCACCTGTGCCCTGATTCTGTTCCCTTGCGTTTCCTCTTTCTCTTTACGACACCCCATGGGTGCTTGTAGGTGCTGTCACTCCCATTAGCTTACAAATGGGTCACGTTTCGGGGACAGGGTGATAGTGCAGCTGGTAGGGCCTTTGCCTCGCATGTGGTAGCTGACTGGGTTTCATCCCCGGTGTCCCCTAGGGTCCCCTGAACACTGCCAGGAATAATTACTGAGAGCAGAGCCAGGAGTAACCCGTGAGCATTGCTGGGTGTGACCCAAATAGACAGCCCCTCCCAAAACAAAAACCCCCCAAAAGAAAATGGATAGGTCGTGTTTCTCCCCTCTTGATAAAGCAAAAGCAGGACCAGTTAGGACAGCAGGAAGGGCACTTACCATGCATGTGGCCGACCTGGGTTCGGCCCCCAGTACCCCAAAGTGTCCCCCAATCCCTATCAGGAGGGATCCCTGAGCGCAGAGCCAGGGATCAGCCCTGAGCATCACCAGGTGTGGCCCCCAAACAAACCACAAATAAAAAAAGGTAAAGCCAGAGTAATAGGTCAGCGGAATGGGCTTGCACGTGGCTGTCCTGGGTTCGATACCACCATCCCGACGGGTCCCCTGAAGCACGGCCAGGAGTGAGCCCTGCACATCGCCGGGTGGGACCCCAAAACAAAGCCAAAAACATCAGTGTGGATGTATATTCTTGTGTTCTGGTAACTCCCCTTTTCTCTCTCTTTCTTTCTTTCTTTCTTTCTTTCTTTCTTTCTTTCTTTCTTTCTTTCTTGTTACACCCAGCGATGCACAGGGGTTACTCCTGGCTCATGCACTCACGAATTACTCCTGGAGGTGATCAGGGGACCATAGGGATGCTCGGAATCGAACCCGGGTCAACCGGGTGCAAGGCAAAACATCCTACCCGCTGTGCTATCGCTCCAGCCCCAACAACAAAAAAATGGGGGGCACCAGGTCTGACTAAAAGTTTCTCGGTATGCAATTCTTTTTGTCTTTGCTTTAGTTCGGGGCAACGCCCAGCGGTGCTCTGGGCTTACTCCTGGCTTTGTGCTCAGGGGTCATTTCTGGTCATTTCTGGGGATCAGAGGGCTGCCAGCTCAGATGGGTGCCAGACAAGAGCCCTAGCCACTGTGCTGCCTCTCGAAGCCCCAGGGAGACGGTTTGATCCACTCTGGATGGGTCCTTCCTTATCAGAAGAGCTTTGGGGCCAGGTAGGTGTGGATTGAGGTTAGAGCACCTGCTGAGGAAGTGTGAGGACAGGAGTTTGATCCTCAGCGTGTAGGCAGAGTCAGCTGTTCTTGTTGTGTTGACTCAGTTTCAACACGGGAGCACGAAAACAAGCAGAGACAAGACACAAGCGAAGAGGCATGGCCCCATGCCAGTGAAACTTAGTGATCGGGCTGGAGCGAGAGCACAGCGGGTAGGGCGTTTGCCTTGCACGCGGCAGACCTGGCCCACCCGGGTTCGATTCCTCCGCCCCTCTCGGAGAGCCCGGCAAGCTACCGAGAGGATCTCGCCCGCACGGCAGAGCCTGGCAAGCCACCCGTGACATATTCGAGATGCCAGACACAGTAACAACAAAGTCTCCAATGGAGACATTACTGGGCCCGCTCGAGCAAATCGATGATCAACGGGAGGACAGTGACAGGGACAGTGACCAGCTCTTTTCAGAGGCAGATTTAGTCTATGCTATAGAACAAAAAAGAGTTGGGAGAATCACACCAGAAAAAAAAAAAGAAATTTAGTGATAAAAATAGTTGGGGGTCGGGGCTGGAGAGATAGCACAGTGGGGAGGGCGTCTGCCTGGCACGCGGCCGACCCGGGTTCAATTCCCAGCACCCCATGTGGTCCCCTGAGCACCGCCAGGAGTAACTCCTGAGTGCAGAGCCAGGAGTAACCCCTGAGCATCGCCGGGTGTGACCCAAAAACCAAAAAAAAATAGTTGGGGGGGTGCTGGAGCTATGGTACAGCAGGTAGGGTGTTTGCCTTGCACATGGCTGACCTGGGTTCGATCCCCAGCATCCCATAGGGTCTCCCAAGAGTGATTCTTTTTTTTTTTAATTTTTATTAGTGAAACACCATGAGGTGCTGTTGTAGACTTACAAATTTTTGTGCTTGGGTTTCAATTATACAATGATCAAATCCCCATCCCTCCACCAGTGCCCATTTCCTACCACCATGGATCCCAGTATCCTTCCCACCCCCCATCCCCCCCACCCCACCCTGCCTCTGTGGCAGGGCATTCCCTTTTCTTCTCTCTCCCAGGAGTGATTCTTGAGTGCAGAGCCAGGAGTAACCCCTGAGCACCGCTGGGTGTGACCCAAAAAGCAAAAAAAAAAAAAAGTTGGGGGGTTGGAGTAATAACACAACCGGAAGGGAATGCGTCTGCATGCTGCCAATGGGGGCTCAACCCTTGGCATCCCACAGGGTCCCCTGAACCCTGCCAGGAGTGATTCCTGAGCACATCCTGATCCCTGGAATCTCAGAGCCCTAAAACATACAAAAGAGAGGGGCTGGAGCAATAGCACAGCAGGTAGGGCGTTTGCCTTGCACGCGGCCGACCCGGGTTCGATTCCCAGCATCCCATAGGGTCCCCTGAGCACCGCCAGGAGTAATTGCTGAGTGCAGAGCCAGGAGTAACCCCTGTGCATGGCCGGGTGTGACCCAAAAAGCAAAAAAAAAAAAGAGGTCAGAAAGGCCTTATTATCTATCTATCTATATGTCTGTCTATGTTGTCTATGACTTTTGGGGCACACCAGGCAGTGCTCAGGGGATTACTCTTGGTTCTGCATTCAGGCATCACTGCTGGCTGTGCTGGGACCCTCTGGGATGCAGGAGATGGAATCCCGGGGTTGGTCGCGTGCAAGGCCAGCACCTTCCCCGCTGTGACATAGCCCCAGGAGGACCAAGGGTTCAGTTCTGAGCCCAGAGGAGGTCTGGTGTGGGCGCAGCCGGGCTGTGGCGAGAAGGGCATCTCCACCCCAGAAGGTGGTACCCTCTTCATCCCACCCCACCCCCCAGCAGTCTGCCCCTCCCGACTCGAATCAGCAGGGTGCACGGTGGTTTCCCAAACACCCCAGCAGGGTGGGGACACCTGTCAGCAGCTCTTTGCTAGGGAGGTCCCAGGTGGGCGGGGACCCCGTGGCCGACACCCCCGCGTCCTTGGGTCCTCCCAGAGCAGGAGAAGGATGGGCTCATGGGGTGCGCCCTGGCCTGAAGGTGTGTCTGTGGGTTGTTTGGGACCAATCGTGGGACGAGGAGGGGACAAGGCTGGTGGTGGCCAGGATGGTGGCTACTGGCCCGCTTGGCCTGTGGTCTTGGGCTATGGAGATGCCAGGAACTCAGGCCGTGGCCAGAACCTCTGCAACTTGCCAGTGACCTCTAAGTCCCGGGCAGCCTCGGGCAGACCTGGGCAGCTGGGGCCTGGCAGAGTGCCAGCCGGAGGCGGCTGGCATCATTACTTGGCAAGGGTGACCGGAACTTTTGTTTTATTTATTTATTTAGGTTTTAGGGCCACACCTGGCGATGCTCAGGGCTGACTCCTGGCTCTGCGCTCAGGGATCCCTGCCGGTGGGGCTCATGTGGGGTGCCGGGGATCGAACCCGGGTCGGCCGCGTGCAAGGCAAAAGCACCCTCCCTGCTGTCCTATGGCTCCAGCCCCAATCAGGGTACTTGGAACCTGCTTCTCAGCACCAGGTCTGGAGGAAGATTTCTTGCTGTGTAATTAATTCTCTTGCTCCCTCCCTCCTTCCCACCCTCCCTCTCTCCCTCTCCTTCTCCCTCTCTCTCTCTCTGTCTCTCTCTCTTTTTCTCTTCCTTCCTTTCAAATGTTATTTTATTTATTTTTTTCCTATTTGCCGCCCTTTTGGGGGGCCCTTTTGAAATTTGCTTTTTAATTTAAAACCTTTGATTAAAGAGCTATGATTTGGGGCTGGAGCAATAGCACAGCGGGTAGGGCGTTTGCCTTGCATGCGGCCAACCCGGGTTCGATTCCCAGCGTCCCATAGGGTCCCCTGAGCACCGCCAGGAGTGGTTTTTGAGTGCAGAGCCAGGAGGAACCCCTGTGCATCGCCAGGTGTAACTCAAAAAGCAGAAAATAAAAATAAAAAAACAGGGGCTGGAGAGATAGCACAGCGGGTAGGGCGTTTGCCTTGCACGCGGCCAACCCGGGTTCGATTCCCAGCATCCCATAGGGTCCCCTGAGCACCGCCAGGAGTAACTCCTGAGTGTAGAGCCAGGAGTAACCCCTGTGCATCGCCAGATGTGACACAAAAAGCAAAATCAATCAATAAATGAAGAGCTATGATTTTAAAAAGTTACTGATAGTTGTTTTTTTTTTTTCTGTTTGGGTCACACCTGGCGATGCACAGGGGTTCCTCCTGGCTCATGCACTCAGGAATTATCCTGGCGGTGCTCAGGGGACCCTATGGGATGCTGGGAATCGAACCTGGGTCGGCCGTGTGCAAGGCAAACGCCCTCCCCGCTGTGGTATCGCTCCAGCCCCTGAGAGTTGTGTTTTAGGCATACAAAAAGTCAACATCAGTCCCTTCAACCAGTGTCAACTTCCCTCCACCCACGTTTCCATATTTCCTCCTCCCTCAGTCTCCTCCACCCCCGCCTGTCACCTGGACGGTCACATGGCAAAGTTTCATTGGTTGCGGCTTACTCTCATGCTTTCAGTGTTGTTGTGTGCCTGGGACATACGGTTCTACCTCTCACCCATGTCACTGGCATAAATGAAGCCCTGATGCCTGCTCACCCATGAATTCTCGCTCTCTTTCCCTCCCCCACTTGATTTCTTTTTTTCTTTCCTTTTTCTTTTTGGGTCACACCCGGCGATGCACAGGGGTTACTCCTGGCTCTGCACTCAGGAATTAGTCCTGGGGCTGTCGCTCCAGCCTCATCCACTTGATCTCTTTCCTTCTCTGTCCTTCTTCTCGCTACACACTGGGGTCAAAGGCAATCTAAGCATCTCCCCTTTTTTTCTAGAAAACATCCAGTATTCTTTGTTCCACAAATGAGAGAGGTTGTCTCGTGTTTGTCTTTCTCCTTCTGGCTCACTCCACTCAAAATGAGATCTTCCAGTTGGTCTTTTTTTTGTTTGCTTGTTTGTTTGTTTTGGGTTTTTTTGCTTTTTGGGTCACACCCGGCGATGCACAGGGGTTCCTCCTGGCTCATGCACTCAGGAATTACTCCTGGTGGTGCTCAGGGGACCCTATGGGATGCTGGGAATTGAACCCGGGTCGGCTGCGTGCAAGGCAGACGCCCTACCCACTGTGCTATCACTCCAACCCCTGGTCTTTTTGTTTGGGGTCATACAGGTGGTGCTCAGGGCTTACTCCTGGCTCTGCGCTCTGGGATCAAACTGGGGTCCTCTGCATGCTGGACAAGCAAGCACTTTCCCCCTCGTTCAACCTCTCTGGTCCCTGAGACCAATTTTGATAGCTTTGAAGAGGTTCCATTTTATAGACTTTCCCTTCAAGAATTTTTGTTGGTGGGGGCTGGAGCAATAGCACAGTGGGTAGGGCGTTTGCCTTGCATGCAGCCAACATGGCCGACCCGGGTTCGATTCCCAGCATCCCATATGGTCCCCCAAGCACTGCCAGGAGTGATTCCTGAGTGCAGTCAGCCCTGAGCATCGGGGGGTGTGACCCCAAAACCTAAATTAATAAATAACTAAATTGGAAACAACAAATGGACAAACCCAAAAAACACTGAAAACTTTTCAAAAAATATCTTAATGAATTACAACCTTTCAAATTAAATTTAATTAATCTTTTTTTTTTTTTGCTTTTGTGGGTCACACCCAGCGATGCACAAGGGTTACTCCTGGCTCTGCACTCAGGAATTACTCATGGCGGTGCTCGGGGGACCCTATGGGATGCTGGGAATCGAACCCGGGTCGGCCGCGTGCAAGGCAAACACCCTACCCGCTGTACTATCACTCCAACTCCTATTTTTCCTTTTTTGGGTCATACCCGACAATGCTCAGGGGTTATTCCTGGCTCTGCACTCAGGAATCACTCCTGGCAGTGCTCAGGGGACCATTAGGGGTGCCAGGGATTGAACCTGGGTCAGCCGCGTGGAAGACCAGTGCCCAACCCACTGGACTATTGTTCCAATCCATAGTTTTCTGATTTGGATGACTCTAAGTAAGTGGGATTATTTTGCATGTTATTTCACTAGACACAAGTGAGTTTTATCAGCCTTTGTCTATGCTGGGACATGTATGAGAACTTCCTGCCTGCTCAAGGCTCATGAATATATCAGCCTCTGGGACCCGGGTGATAGATAGTACAGCTTGTGGTTGACCCAAATTCCACTTCTGGCACCCTCATGAGGTTCCCGGAGGCTGGCCAGGAGTGATTCCTGAGCACAGAACCAGGAGTCAACCCTGAGCACCACTAGTTGGGCCCCCCAAAACCAACACCTATCCAAAGTACCCCAAAATCATCAATAGGATGTGTGAGCACTCCGGTCGGATAGACCAGCACCCCAGTTAAATGAGAAAGCCCCCAGTTCATTTGTGTAACCCCTGGGCATCCCGACAATAGCCAGCAGTAAGAGGAAGGAGCAGGGGAGGAAGCGACAAGAACAAGGTGTCAATGCAATCACTTACCAGGTTTGCTTTATTAGGGAGTGATGAGAGACGCAATGAACGTGCAAGTGTGAGTCAAAAGCCCTCCACATCTGGGGCCCTGATCCTGTTCTCCACGCTTATATAATGATAGAATTGCAAAACCAGCACTTACATCGATAGGATCTGCAGACCTGGCTCAAATTTCAACAGCTCTCTCTCTCTCTCTCTCTCTCTCTCTCTCTCTCTCTCTCTCTGTCCGCACACACTTCCTTCACAGATACAGACCCGTGTAACTCCTACCAGGATTATAAAGCTCTTATGGGGTTGGTTTGTCTTCCTATCTTTCAGGGTCACACCTGGCGGTGCTTAGGGGTGACTCCTGGTTCTGTGCTCAGGGATCACAACTGGCAGTGCTCGGGGGACCATCTGGGGTACTGGGGATTGAACCTGGGTCGGCCGTATGCAAGGCAAGTGCCCTCCTTGCTGTACTACTGCTCTGGCACAGGATTATAAAGCATTGCTCAAGTTTTTGTTTAGTATCTGGGGTAGGATAACACTCTTTTGTCCTTCCTCAGGTAGCTTAGGTTTGTCAGGTCACACCCAGCTAAGAACACTGAACTTGTATTGTAAGCAATGTCCTGTCTGTGTGGACTCAGGAAGACAGTTAATATTATGCTTTGTAACTTGGGAGTTGATTGACTCCGAATAATATTTACTCCTGGGCATCTGATTTCTTGACTCAGTTGCCCTTAGTTCCTAGCACCCCAAAAGCAGGGTCCCGACGAGGGACTGAATGGACCCAGGGCAAGCAGTGAGCTACCCTGGCATCGAAATGGGCCAGGCCAAAGAGACACAATACTCAACTATAAGTTGAGGGCATGGTCATGGACAAATGCTGTCATGATCCAAAAGTAAGTAACGACGAGACTAGGACCCTGCTGGAGCTAGGAAGATTAACCTGGCCTGAGGACTGCGGAATGTATAGTGAGATGTTCTCAGGAAGAACCAAACTAAGTTTATATCTCTTACTGTGCTCATACAGAATGACATTGCTAGAAATATTAGAAGTAGATTTATCGCAACTATTTAAGTAGATTACTAACTGAGGGAAGAACACACCCTTGTTGGGATCTCACCCTTGGGTGGATCTCCTAGTAATCTGAAGTAATCTCTGTAGATGAGATTTCATCCTTGAGTTAATCTCCTGGAGGAGTGGTCTTACCTCTCTTTGTTGATTCGTCAGTATTCAACCCACCTTTATGTCACCACCTTATGTGACTGCTATATAAACTAAGACGTAAGCTCGAAGGGGAGAGTCAGAAGTGAGAGAGCTTGGGCTCCAGAGATCCAGAGTCAGAGCCAGAAGGAGAGAGCTTCCAAGACTGGGGCCCAGGAGAGAAGGAGGCAGAGAAAGACAGGAGTGAAGAGGATTGGAATAAACTACTATTGATATAGACCGGCCTGGCCCCCGTTTTTTCTTCCGTCTGCCCTTGGCCAACAGCCGTTCCGATCCAGGCCACACACAGTGGCTCAAGGGCACCGAACGCAGGCGGTGAAACGGTGCCGTCCAGTGAGCCCGTGAACACACAACCTTCGGCGTGATAAGATTTTACAGAACCACACCTGGGAATTACTCCTGATGGTGCTTGGGGGACCTTATGGGATACCGGGGATCAAACCCGGGTTGGCGCCATGCAAGGCAAGCACCCTCCCCACTGTGCTATATTTTTTTCTTTTTTGGGTCACACCCGGCAATGCACAGGAGTTACTCCTGGCTCTGCACTCCTGGCGGTGCTCAGGGGACCATATAGGATGCTGGGAATCAAACCCAGGTTGGCCATGTG
The DNA here is from genome assembly GCF_029834395.1 of Sorex fumeus. NCBI lineage: Eukaryota > Metazoa > Chordata > Mammalia > Eulipotyphla > Soricidae > Sorex > Sorex fumeus. Next base: position 18,221 of record NW_026606483.1, on the reverse strand, counting down.
CAAGGCAAACGCCCTACCCACTGTGCTATAGCTCCAGCCCCCCACTGTGCTATTTTGCTGTAGTAATATTAAAGTTTATGATTTTTTTTGTTTGTTTGGTTTTGGGGGCCGCATCCCGCGATGCTCAGGGCTTACTCCTGGCTCTGAACTGGCGGTGCTCAGGGGACCATATGGGAGGGATCAGATGGAATGCTGGGGATCGAACCTGGGTCACCGCATGCAAGGCAAGCACCCTCCCCCGTCCCCTCTCTCTGGCTCCCTATGACTTGTGCTTATAGATAAAGTCACAGCACCTTCACCCCCACCCATGACCCCAAGACCTTCCTCCACTCTCCCAGGGTCCTCTCCAGTTCTCTTCTTCCTCCTTTCTCCCTCCTCCCTCGGATGGGTCATCTCTCTTCTGCAATCCAAGCTAGGTTAAGAGCTTGGCACCCTTAGTGTGGGCTTGGCACTCTCAGATACTGTTGATGTCCTTTGTTTTGTTTCTTTCTAGAGCACAGATGAGTGAGAAACACCCTTCATCTCCTTCCTCTTCGGGCTAATTTTCACATCGCAGAGAACTGCAAGACTTTACTCTTTCTTCTGTTTTTTTTTTTTTTTGGGCGGGGGAGGGTGTAGGGGCAAGGGCAGTGCTCAGGGCTGATTCCTGGCTCTGAGCTCAGGGATTACTCCTAGCGGTGCTTTTTTCTGGGGGGGGGGACCAAAGAGGGTGCTGGGGATCGACCCTGGGTCGACCACCGTGCAAGTCCTGTGACCTCCCCATTGTCCTATGGCTCCTGCTGTAACATTTCACCTCCCTTCCAGCTCCTAGTACCCCATCGTGTGTGTCTGCCCCAGTTTCCCAGTTTCCTTCTCCACCGACCAGCTGTCAGACAGCTGGAATGCCTCCAGACCAAGCTATTGTTCTGCCGGGCTGGAGGTGCAAACATCTCCCAAGGATCTTTCTGTGTTTTGTGGGCAGATGAGCATAAGAAGCATGCGGTCATGGGGTCAGCCGGAAGCTCTGTTCTTACTTCTTTGCTGTTGCTGCTTTTGGGTCACACCCAGCGGTGCTCAGGGGTTACTCCTGGCTCTGTGCTCAGGGAGTACTCCTGGCATTGCTCAGGGACCCTATGCCATGCCAGGGATCAATCCTGAACTGGCTCCATTATCCCTCCTCCTGCTCTGTTCTCACATTCCCCCCTTTTAATTTTTTAAAATCTATTTAAAAATTTTTATTGGGGCTGGAGCGATAGCACAGCGGGTAGGGCGTTTGCCTTGCACGCAGCCAACGTGACCGACACAGGTTCGATTCCCAGCACCCCATAGGGGTCCCCTGAGCACCGCCAGGAGCAATCCCTGAGTGCATGAGCCAGGACTAACCCCTGAGCATCGCCGGGTGTGACCCCAAAAGCAAAAAATAAAAAAATAAAAAATAAATAAAAATTTTTATTGATGAGGCTGGAGCAATAGCATAGCACAGCGGGTAGGGTGTAAATGAGAGAGCACCTTTTTTTCTTTTTCTTGAATTTTTTTTGGGTCACATCCCAGCGATGTTCGGGGGTAGCTCCTGGCAGTGCTCAGGGAAACCTCTGCGATGCCGGGGATCGAACCCGGGTCGACCACGTACAAGGCAAATGCCCTCCCGGCTGTCCTATTGCTCCAGCCCTTTTTTCTTGAATTCTTTCAGGGGAAACACGTGGCTGTGCTCAGGACCGACTCCTGGCGGGACTCAGGAGACCAAATGTGAGTCAGGGATTAATCCTGAATCAGTCACGTGAGAGGCCAGCACCTCCTGTCCTATCGCGCCAGCACCCCCCCCACCTATTTATTTATTATTTATTTATTTATATTTTGCTTTTTGAGCCACCCCCAGCGATGCTCAAGGGTTACTTCTGGTCATGCACTCAGGAATTACTCCGGGAGGTGCTCGGGGGGCCATATGGAATGTTGGGAATCGAACCCAGGTCAGCTGCATGCAAGGCAAATGCCCTGCCCGCTATGCTATCACTCCAGCCCCCAACCCATATTTTTCCCAACCCATTTTCTTTTTCTTTTTTTTTTTTTTTTGCTTTTTGGGTCATACCCGGCAATGCACAGGGGTTCCTCCTGGCTCATGCACTCAGGAATTGCTCCTGGCAGTGCTCGGGGGACCATATGGGATGCTGGGAATTGAACCCGGGTCAGCCGCGTGCAAGGCAAGCGCCCTACCCGCTGTGCTATCGCTCCAGCCCCCCAACCCATTTTTTAAAAGATAAATGCACAGAGGCACAGAGGTGAACTCACTTGCCCAAGGTCACACAGCACAGGAAGGAAAGAATCCCACTCTAGTTGCCAACATGAGTGCAAGAATGTGGGTGTGGTGGGGGCGCTGGAGAAGTAGCATAGTGGGTAGGGCATCCCATAGGGTCCCCCGAGCACTGCCAGGAGTGATTCCTGAGTGCAGAGCCAGGAGGAACCCCTGAACATCGCCGGGTGTGACCCCAAAAGCAAAAAAAAGAATGTGGGAGTGTGGCAGCAGAACCGGAAGTCGGTAGGTTCCCCCTGTTGGGGCTTTGCAGGGGGTCCCTGAAACGTCAGGGTCCCCTATACCTAGGAAGTCTTGATTGCCTTGGGGTTAATCCCACCCAATCCTCCAGAACCATCAGGAAAAATCTCTGGGCAAAGTTACTGAGCTGAGAATTTGGGGGGAACTCCTCTAAGCCCCCCTCTTTTTTCAGAGGGAACACTCAGCAATGCTGGAGCAATACCACAGCGGGAAGGGAGTTTGTCTTGCACGCGACCGACCCGGGTTCGATTCCCAGCATCCCATATGGTCCCCTGAGCACCACCAAGAGTAACTCTTGAGTGAAGAGCCAGGAGTAACCCCTGTGCATCGCCGGGTGTGACCCCAAAAGCAAAACAAAAACAAAAACAAAAACAAAAACTGGGGGCTGGAGCAATATAGCACAGCGGGAAGGGAGTTTGCCTTGCACGCGGCCAACCCGGGTTCGATTCCCGGCATCCCATATGGTCCCCCGAGCACTACCAGGAGTGATTCCTGAGTGCAGAGCCAGGAGTAACCACTGAGCATCGCCGGGTGTGACCCAAAAATAAAAAAAAAAAAAGAATTACTCTGCCAGGAGTTTGGGGGACCATCTGGTGGCTGGGGATTGTACCCGGGTTGGCCACGTTCTAGGCTCCTGAGAGGAGCCTTTATGGGGGTCGGCATACTGGGGTGACCTCTGAATCAGAGGGTCGTGGCCACAGACTTTGGTGTGCCTGAGCTCAGCAAACTGGTGATCAAGTGCCTGCACTGTGGCTGGACCCAGAGCGCAGTGGGGAGGGTGCTGGCCTGGCATGCAACTGACCCAGGTTCTATTCCTGGCATCCCATAGGGTCCCCTGAGCACCACCAGGAGGAATCCCTGAGCACAGAGGCAGGAGTCAGCTCTGAGCACAGCAGGAGTTGAACACTCCCCAAATAAAAGAAAACAAAACACAAGGCCATAATCTTTTCTTTCTTTTTTGTAAATTATTATTATTTTTTTTTTTTGGTCACACCTGGCGATGCTCAGGGGTTCCTCCTGGCTCTGCACTCAGGAATTACCCCTGGCGGTGCTCAGGGGACCCTATGGGATGCTGAGAATCGAACCCGGGTCGGCTGCGTGCCTGGCAAATGCCTTACCCGCTGTGCTATCACTCCAGTCCCAAGCCTGCAATCTTTTCTTGCAGCTTGTCATGATGACAGGGCAGGGGACTTGTGTGTGTGTGTGTGTGTGTGTGTGTGTGTGTGTGTGTGTGTGTGTCTGTATTCACCTGTTTCCCCATGAACGATGAGGAGCAAACCTCCCCATCTATGACCTCCCAATTCATTTGTTTAGACCACACCCAGCAGTGCTGGAAAGATACTCCTGGCTCAGTACTCACGGGTCCATGCGGTGGCCCGGATCAAACCCCAAAACCCCACATGCTAAATACAGGCTCCAGACCTTCGATCATGTCTCTTCTCTGCCCCCTGAATCTAAGTTTCATTTTATTTATTTTTAATTTTTTTGCGGGGGCCACACCTGGCAATGCTCAGGGCTGACTCCTGGCTCTGCACTCAGGAATCACTCCTGGTGGTGTTCAGGGGACCCCATGGGATGCTGGGGATTGAACCTGGGTTGTCCGCATGTAAGGCAAACACCCTCTCGCTGTACTACGGCTCCAGACCTCAAACCAAAAAAAACAAAAATGTTTTTTTGGTTTGGGGTCACACCTGGTGATGACCAGGGCTGACTCCTGGCTCTGCACTCAGGGCTCACTCCTGGCAGCGTTCAGGGGACCCTATGGGGTGCCACAAGTCGAACCTTGGTGAGATGTGTGCAAAACAAGGGCCCTCCCGCTGTCCTATTTGCTCTGCCACCACCAAGTTTGGGTTTTAACGTGCTAGGAAGTGGGCCGGAGTGATAGCACAGCGGGTAGGGCGTTTGCTTTGCATGCAGCCGACCCAGGTTCGATTCCCGGCATCCCATATGGTCCCCTGAGAACCGCCAGGAGTAACTCCTGAGTGCAGAGCCAGGAGGAACCCAAAAAGAAAAAAATAAAATAAAAAAATAAAGTGCTAGGAAGAAAAGCGCCCATTCTGCCCTCCTACCACTTCTCTCCCCACTCCCGGGCTCTTTTTTCTTTCTTTTTGGGTCATAGGGGGTATTCCTGGTTCTGCACTCATGAATTACTCCCTGGTGGTGCTCGAGGGACCATATGGGATGCTGGGAACTGAACCCGGGTCAGCCGCGTACAAGGCAAACACCCTACCCGCTGTGCTATTGCTCCAGCCCCTCCTGGGTTCTTTTTTTTTTTTTCTTTTTGGGTCACACCTGACGATGCACAGGGGTTACTCCTGGCTCTGTACTCAGAAGTTACTCCTGGCGGTGCTCAGGGGACCCTTTGGGATGCTGGGAATCGAACCCGGGTCGGCTGCGTGCAAGGCAAACGCCCTCCCCGCTGTGCTATTGCTCCAGCCCCCCTCCTGGGTTCTTTCATGTCTGTTTTTTTTTTTTAATTTGGGGGCCACACCTGGCGGTGCTCAGAGCTTCCTCCAGGCTCTGAGCTCAGGAATCATTCCTGGTGGTGCTCAGGGGACCACGCAGGATGCTGGGGATCGAACCCGGGTCGGCCACGTGCAAGGCCAACACCCTCCCCGCTGTGCTCTGGCTCCGGCCCCTTGGGGCCGTCCCTACTGGACGTCCACCCCCCGCTGCCCTCTGCCAGCCCCTCTGCGGATGCCCAGGGCTGCTGGCACCTTGAAATACGCCCGTCCTGGTGTGAGCAAGGAGCGGTCCAGCAGGTTTTTCCTCCCGGTCTGCTGCGGGGCACGGGGCTGTGCTCTCCTCCCCGCCGCCTCGGCGTGGCCCGGCCCTTCCAGCTCTGCCCTCACACCCGGTGGCAGCCGCAGCCCGCAGGAGACAGGCACGCCGGCAGGATGCCTGGCATCTTTGCCTACCAGAGCTCCGAGGTGGATTGGTGTGAGAGCAATTTCCAGCACTCAGAGCTGGTGGCTGAGTTCTACAACACGGTAGGGAGGGGGGGTGGGGATGGGGGGGAGCGGGGGGAGCATGGGGGGGGTCGAGGTCGGGCTGGGGTGGGGGTAAGGGGTGGGTTCCCGTCGCACACGTCGTCACCGTCATCGGTGCTGGGGAATCTCGCCCGAGCGGTTTGCCTTTCTGAGTTTTCCCTTTACTCATCAAACCACTTTCATTCATTCGCGCGTCTTCTCCTGGGAAGGCACTTTCTAGAAAAATGATAAGCGGGGGAAGGTCTCTGTCTCCCCCACAGACTCACCACGGCGGCGGTGGGCAGGGGGCGGATACCCACAAAGGTGAAAATTCCGCGCCTTCATGCTTCAGGGTACTCAAGGATGGGAGCACTCCGGGGAGGGTTCTGAGCTGGTGTGGGAAGGGAGCAGACCAGGGAGGACTTCCTGGAAGAGGTGACACCATTCTCTTCCCCTTAGTCTCCCAGCTAGACTCTCCAACCCCAGCCCAATTCATCCCTGGGGCTGGGGACAGTGTGAGTTTTTAGTTAACATGAGCCCCATATCCTAGGGAATCTTTTCTTATTTATTTATTTATTTATTTATTTATTTTTTGCTTTTTTGGGTCACACCTGGCGATGCACAGGGGTTCCTCCTGGCTCTGCACTCAGGAGTTACCCCTGGCGGTGCCCAGGGGACCATATGGGATGCTGGGAATCGAACCCGGGTCGGCTGCGTGCGAGGCAAACGCCCTACCCGCTGTGTGATTGCTCCAGCCCCTCCTAGGGGAATCTTTTCCTCTGATGCTGATCCTGGGGCAGGTGGGTGGTCTTGGGTCTCAGCGGTGCCCCTGGCGGTGAGTGAAAGCAAAAACCCATCATGGGGGTGTAAGTGACTCTGGCCATTGCGGCCAAGGTCAGTAGCTGCAGTTGTGAGCTGTGAAAGGTCGGGGTCATGGTGGTGGCGGTAGTGGTGGTCATGGAGGTGGTGGGCATCGCTTCGGTCGGGGAGGCACCCGGGCTGCTGAATACCCAGGAGAAAATTGCATCCTGAGCAAATCGCGTTCGGCTCTGGGCCCGGCGTCCAGGGTGAGCTCTGCTGGGTCAGCCTGGCTGTCACACGGGACAGTGCCCTGCCTTGAGGTCATGCCTGCGTACTGGGCACTGACAGTGGCAGTTTGTAAGACAAAGGTCATTGCATCCTCGAGCAGTGAGGTATGGTGGGAAGATGCCAATGGGGTTGCACACGTTTCTTTTTTTTAGGTGGGCTAAGCGGGGTTCAATTTTTTTTTTTTAGGTTTTTGGGTCACACCTGGCGATGCTCAGGGCTGACTCCTGGCTCTGCACTCAGGAATCACTCCTGGTCGTGCTCAGGGTGCCATATAGGATGTGGGGATCTAACCCGGGTTGACCACATGCAAGGCAAATGCCCTATTCATTGGACCATCTCTCTGGCCCCCAACAGGGGTTCATATCAGAGGTGAAAAGTGGGGTCACCCTGGCACATGGAACTAGGACGTGAACTTGGAAGTTCTGGAACAACTTTTTGCGGTGTCGGGGAGGAGGAGGAGGAGACAAAATTGGGAGGTGACTACACCCTTGAACATTGATTTTTCTGACCCAGTTACCCCCTTTAAAACATTTAATTCTTTTTGAGGGCTGGAGTGATAGCACAATGGGTAGGACATTTGCCTTGCACGCGGCCGACCCAGGTTCAATCCCAGCATTCCATATGGTACCTCGAGCACTGCCAGTAGTGATTCCTGAATGCAGAGCCAGGAGTAACCCCTGTGCAATGCTGGGTGTGACCCAAAAAGCAAAAGAGAGAGAGAGAGAGAGAGAGAGAGAGAGAGAGAGAGAGAGAGAGAGAAAGCGCTAACTCTCTTCTATATCACTGATGTACTGTTTGGTTTTGCCCCTCTTTGTGGGGCATGGTGTTCGGGGCCACAGCTGGGCAGTGGTCGGGTGACTCTTGGGCTCAGTGCTCAGGAACCACTCCTGGCGGGGCTCAGAGATGCTGGGGATGGAACCCGGGTCAGCCACGTGCAAGGCAGGTTCACTGTTCTATCCTCTCTCTCTCGCCTTGATATACTCACAACTTCCTAGAGCTGGCTGAGTCAGAGTATCCGGGGCTCGCTGAGAGGGTCACCCCAAGTTTTGTTTCTCCTTCCCAGGGATGTGAATTTGCCTGATCCTCCAAAGTCACACTTGACTGGGGCCGGAGAGGTAGTTCGATCCCCAACAACCCATAGAGTACCCTGAGCCCAGCAGGAGTGATCTCTGAGCACAGAGCGCCAGGTGTCAGCCCCGAGCAACACCGTTGTGACCCTCTAAACAAAGCAAAACCAAACCCAGAAAACCCCACCTGTACAAATGAAAAAGGGGCGGGGTTGGAGCGATAGCACAGCGGGTAGGGCGTTTGCCTTGCACGCGGCCCGACCCGGGGTTCGATTCCCGGCATCCCACATGGTCCCCTGAGCACTGCCAGGAGTAACTCCTGAGTGCAGAGCCAGGAGGAACCCCTGAGCATTGCCGGGTGTGACCCAAAAAGAAAAAAAGTAAATTAAAAAAATGAAAAAGGGGGTCTAGCGCCGATCTCTTTAGGACCCCAGAAGAGGGTGTTGGGCTTGTGAGATGCTTGATTATGGAGGCTTTGGTAAGAACTATAGTCCAGGAGCAGAGAGACCCAGAATGACAGGGCTAAGCCTGGGTTCGATTCCTGACATCCCATTCTACCCCACAGTGACAGGAATCTGAGGTCTCTGCAGCCTACTTGGAGATGTGAATGGTAGTGACAGGGGGGCCGCCCCGGGGCTCCCTGGGAGCACTCATGTAGAAGTTTGGAGCAAATGTGTGTACATTCTGAAACTGTGCAGGTCACCTACTGGCTCGTGGCCAGGAAGACGGGCCGGGGCTAACGCACTCACTTGCCTTTGCGTGAACCGGGGCAGCATCCAATCCCCAGCACCGCACGGTGCCCCGATCACCGTCAGGGGGCGCTCCCGAGCACAGAGCCAGGAAGCGCCTCTGAGCACCTGGCGGGGTGTGGTCTCAACCTTCACCCTCCCTGCAAAAATAAGTGAATTAATTAAGAATCTGGGACCCGGGGCTGGAGCAATAGCACAGCGGGTAGGGCATTTGCCTTGCACGCGGGGCCGACCCGGGTTCGATTCCCAGCATCCCATATGGTCCCCTGAGCACCGCCAGGAGTGGTTCCTGAGTGCAGAGCCAGGAGTGGCCCCCTGAGCATCGCTGGGTGTGACCCAAAAAGAAAAAAAAATCTGGGGCCCGAGAGATAGTCCATCGGGTAAGGCGCTGGCCTTGCACGCAGTCGACCAGGGTTCGATCCCCAGCATCCCAGAGGGTCCCTGAGCACCACCAGGAGTGATCCCTGAGCTCCAGCCCCCAAAACAATAACAAAATCGACCTGACAAGTAGTGAAGACAGATGTCTCCCGGGTTACCCCTGTCTCCTTTGGAAATTTCATCTCTAGGAATTTTTTTAATTAATTAATTTATTTTTTGGTTTAGGGGCCACACCTGGTGATGTTCAGGGATTACCCTCAGCTCTGAGCTCAGGAGTCATTCCTGGTGGGGCTCAGGGGACCCTATGGGGATGCCGGGGATTGAACCCACCCGTCGGTCGTGTGCAAGGCCAGCGCCCTTCCCACTATGCTATCCGCCCTCAGCCCCGCCTGTAGCAGCTTTGACCAAAACATTGCTCCCCATAGTAGACAGGAGACACCGAGGCAACTCTGAGTCATTTGTCACTGTAAAACAGAAATGGGCCGAGGAGGAAAAAGTCCCTCTGTTTCTGTCTCTCTGTGTTGCTTTTGTTGTTGTTGTTGGACCACACCCAGCAGTAATCAGGGTTAATTTCTGCATTCCTGCCTCTGCACTCAGGAAATACTCCTGGTACTGCTCAGGGAGCGATATCGCTCAGGGGCTGGAGCGATAGTACAGCGGTAGGGCGTTCGCCTTACAAGCGGCCAACATGGCCGACCCGAGTTCGATTCCTCCGCCCCTCTCGGAGAGCCCGGCAAGCTACCGAGAGTATCTCGCCCGCACGGCAGAGCCTGGCAAGCTCCCCGTGACGTATTCGATATGCCAGACACAGTAACAACAAAGTCTCCAATGGAGACGTTACTGGGCCCGCTCGAGCAAATCGATGAACAACAGGAGGACCGTGACCGTGACCGTGACTGCTCAGGGAACCATATGGGTTGTTGAGGATTGAACCTAGGTCAGCTGCGTGCAAGGCAAGTGCCCTCCCTGCCGTGCTGAGGTTCTGGCTTCTGGGAGGAAAAGGTGGACCAGAACATTCCCACCCACCTATGCCCAGCTCATCAGATTTTGGTGAAATACTGGGAAACTACTGAACTGATTTTTTTCCTGGCCCACACCTGGAGGTGCTGGGAATTGGTGGGGGGGGGGCGGGTGTTACTCTTGACTTGCTTGAGGGTCTCTTGGGTGACCAGGTGGTACCAGAGTTGGAACCCAGAGCTCCCACATGCAAAGCCTTGGATTTTTTTTTTCTTTTTGAGTCCACCCAGTGATGTTCAGGGATTACTCCTGGCTCGGCACTTAGGGATTACTCCTGACAGTGCTCAGGGGACTATATGGGATACTGGGAATTGAACCTGGGTCGGCTACATGCAAGGAAAACCCCCTACCTGCTGTATTATTGCTCTGGCTCCACAAAGCCTTGGCTTTTAACCACCTGTTGGACAGTATAGAAAGGTTCAGAACCACTGGGGTCTCCGGTCTTGGGTTTGTTTGTTTTTGTTTTGAGGGGGGCATACCCAACAGTCTCTCAGAGAGCCCTGCAAGCTACCGGGAGTATCCCACCCGCACGGGCAGAGCCTGGCAAGCTCCTCGTGGCTTATTCGATATGCCAAAATATAGTAACGACAACAGATCTCATTCCCCTGACCCTGAAAGAGCCTCTAATCGTTGGAAAAGACGAGAAAAAAGAGGCTGCTAAAATCTCAGAGCTGGGAGGAATACAGACGTTACTGGTGCCCGTTTGAGTAATTTGACGATCAACGGGATGACAGTGATCCAGTGATATCCAACAGTGCTCAGGGCTTCCTCCTGCCTCTGTGCTCAGGGATCTCTCCAGACAGGGCTCAAGGGACCCTGTGGGATGCTGGGGATTGAACCCAGGTTGGCCTCTGGCTGCTTTTTTTTTTTTTTTCCTTTTTTGGATCACACCCGGGAATCACTTCTGGTGGATCCATACGTCGTGCTGGGGATCGAACTGGGACCAAGCCACTTTCCAAAGAAGTGAACAAAACTTTTTTTTGCTATCTGCCCCGAAGGATCTGGTAATCTGGTAGATCATCTCTCTAGAACTCTGTGAAGCTCTTTTAGGATCATTACTTTGTTTTGGGGGGGGCACACCCAGTTGTGCTTGGGACTTACTCTGCGCTCAGGGATCGCTCCTGGAGGGCTCGGGGGACCCTAGGGGGTGTCTGGGAGGCAAACCTAGGTCTCCGCTTGTGGGGCCAGCATGCCTCTCTCCACTGTCCCGTCTCTCCAGCCCAATCAGTTATTCATCCTGATGTTGTTCTAAGCCGTTTTGAAATGGAGGCACTGCTCTGGAAGTCTGTTCTCGAAACATGCCGGCTTTCTCCCCGGCGGGGCATGCAAGGAGCTGGGACTCCTGGGATGGAAGAAGGCTGCACCCCAACTCCCAGAATCGGGGTGCGGAGACTCAGCATGGCTGTTTAGTGGGCTTTAGAGAGGTGGGCAACAGCTGTGAGGGGTCAGGGTCCCCCAGCTCAGGCTCCTAAGGGCGTGAGGGGGGCAGGCGGTGGTGTGCAATTTTCTCTCTGGGGTCCTGTCAAATCTTCCGAAGCTTTCCCCTTTCCTGTCTCTCCCATGGGGGAACTGAAAGACACAATTAATAGTGTGGGAGGGGCTGGAGTGATAGTCCAGAGGGTAGGGGCATTTTGCCTTGCAGGTGGTCGACCTGGGTTCGAACCCCGGCATCCCATATGGTCCCCCTGAACACCGCCAGGAGTAATTCTGAGTGCAGAGCCAGGAGAAACCCCTTGAGCATCGAATGGGTCTGATGCCCAAAGCTATAAATAAATAAGTAAATAAATAAATAGCAGGGAACTGAAGTCATAGAGATAGCACAGCAGGGAGGGTGTGTGCCTTGCACTCAGCCGACCTGGGTTTGATCCCCGGCATCCCATCATGTCCTTTGAGTGATTCCTGAACGTCCTGAGAACAGAACCAGGAATTACCATCAGGTGTGGCCCTTCTCCCTGCAAAAAAGAAAGCACGGGGTTATGGAGTCAGAGAAAGAGAGAGAGAGAGAGACGAGAGAGAAGAGAGAGAGAGACGAGAGAGAGAGAGAGAGAGCACTCAAAAGGGCAAAACCTGGAAGACTGGGGTGAATCTCCACCATCGCATGGTCCCCTGGTCCCTGCCAGGAGAGCTACCTCTCAGCTCTGGACAGGGAGAGCCCCGAGCACCCTCATGTGTGGCCCCCAAATGAGACCAAAAGCCCTGAGGGCGGGGGTCCCGGCAGCTGAGCAGCGTGGCTTCTCCAGTCCCTGTCCTGGGCTGGGGTTGGACTCCAGCCTGCCCTGGAGGACCACAGCTGCCCTTTGGGTCTGGACTGATGCCTGCCCAGCTCCAGGTTCTGGGGGGAGGACAGTGACCAGCAGTGGTCAAAAGCTCAGGCACTTTCAAAAGCCATAGTGGTCTGCAGACACCCATGGGGCAGGTCTGAGCTAGATCTCAGCTGTGCTCAGGGGTTACTCCTGGCTCCATATCTGCATTCCTTCCTTCCTTCCTTTCCTCCCTCCCTTCCTCCCTTCCTTCCTCCCTTCCTCCCTTACCTCCCTTCCTCCTTCCTTCCTTCCTTTCTTCCTCCCTTCCTCCTTCCTTCCTTTCTTCCTCCCTTCCTCCTTCCTTCCTTCCTTCTTTCCGTTCTTTCCTTCTTTCCTTCCTTCCTTCCTTCCTTCCTTCCTTCTTCCTTTCTTCTTCCCTTCCTCCCCTTCCTCCTTCCTTCCCTTCCTTCCTTCCTTCCTCCCTTCCCTCCTTCCTTCCTTTCTTCCTCCCTTCCTCCTTCCTTCCTTCCTTCCTTCTTTCCTTCTTTCCTTCTTTCCTTCCTTCCTTCCTTCCTTCCTTCCTTCCTTCCTTCTCCTTTCTTCCTCCCCTTCCTCCCTTCCTCCTTCCTTCCTTCCTTCCTTCCTCCCTTCCTCCTTCCTTCCTTTCTTCCTCACTTCCTCCTTCCTTCCTTCCTTCTTTCCCTTCTTTCCTTCCTTCCTTCCTTCCTTCCTTCCTTTCTTCCTCCCTTCCTCCTTCCTTCCTTCTTTCCTTCCTTCCTTCCTTCCTTCCTTTCTTCCTTTCTTCCTCCCTTCCTCCTTCCTTCCTTCCTTTCTTCCTCCCTTACCTTCCTTCCTTCCTCCCTTCCTTCTTCCTTCCACCCTTTCCTTCTTCCTTTCTTCATTTCTTCTTTTTTTCTTTTTCTTCTCAATTTTTTTCTTTTGGGGTCACACCAGCGATGCTTAGGAGTTACCCCTGGCTCTGCACTCAGGGAACCATATATGGAATGACAAGGATCAAACCCGTGTCAGCCGCGTGCAAGGCAAATGCCCTACCCGAACTTTACTATCAAGGAACTGTCTTACTATCGCTCTGACCCTTTTCCTTTGTCTCTCTTCTTTCTTTCTCTCTCATTCTCTCTCTCTCTCTTCTCTCTCTCTCTCTTTCCTTCCTCCCTCCCACCCTTTCCTCCTGACAGGGCTCAGGGGACCCACCCATAGGGTGCTGAGGATTGAAACCAGGTTGGACTCGTACAAGGCCAACACTCTCCCCCGCTGTCCTAGTCACTTCAGCCTTCCTTCCTTCCTTCCTTCCTTCCTTCCTTCCTTCCTTCCTTCCTTCTTCCCCTTCCTTCCTTCCTTCCTTCCATTCTTCTCTCCCTCCTTCCTTCCCTTCCTTCCTTCCTTCTCGTCCCTCCTTCCTTCCTTCCTTCCTTCCTTCCTTCTTCCCCTTCCTTCCTTCCTTCCTTCCATTCTTCTCTCTCCTCCTTCCTTCCTTCCTTCCCTTCCTTCCTTCCTTCTCTCCCTCCTTCCTTCCTTCCTTCCTTCCTTCTCTCTCCCTCCTTCCTTCCCTCCCTCCTTCCTTCTTTCCTTCCTTCATTCCCTCTCTCCCTCCTTCCTTCCCTCTCTCCCTTCCTCCTTCTCTCTCCCTCCTTCCTTCTCTCCCTCCTTCATTCCCTCCCTCCCTCCTTCCCTCCCTCCCTTCCTCCTTCCTTCCTTCCTTCCTTCCTTCCTCCCTTCCTTCTTTCCCCTCCCTCCCTTCCTTCCTTCCTTCCTTCCTTCTTCCCCTTCCTTCCTTCCTTCCTTCCATTCTTCTCTCCCTCCTTCCTTCCTTCCCTTCCTTCCTTCCTTCTCTCCCTCCTTCCTTCCTTCCTTCCTTCCTTCCTTCTCTCCCTCCTTCCTTCCCTCCCTCCTTCCTTCTTTCCTTCCTTCATTCCCTCTCTCCCTCCTTCCTTCCCTCCCTTCCTCCTTCCCTCCCTCCCTCCCTCCTTCCTTCTCTCCCTCCTTCATTCCCTCCCTCCCCTCCCTCCCTCCTTCCCCTCCCTCCCTTCCTCCTTCCTTCCCTTCCTTCCTCCCTTCCTTCCTTCTTTCCCCCTCCCTCCCTTCCTTCCTTCCTTCCTTCCTTCCTTCCTTCCTTCCTTCCTCTGCTCAGATCCTTCAGTACTTAGACCAAACCGCGAAAGAACGGGCGATTGCGAATACAGCATGAAATGATGGATGGGATGGATGGATGGATCGAGTGGACACAGTGCAGGAGTCCAGCTCACATGCACATCCAGGGCATCCTGGACCGGAGCCCAGGCAGCTGCCCTTCCCCACCTGACCGAGTCTGGGTGGAGCGGGAAGTTTGGGAAATGTGGGGGCCCAGCCCCAGAGGGCAGGGCGGGAGCCCCGCACATGCCGCAGATACCATCAAGCGACTCCTCCGCCAATCGGCCAATCGGAGTTCATTAGTCACCGGCTCCGCCTGGCTCTGGCCTCATTCTGCTCGGTCAGGGATATTACCCAGAGCCCCGCTGGGGTCAGTCCGATGACATCCGTGGATTGCTATATCGTGTGTGTGTCTTAAATTTAATGTTGGAGGGGCGAGAGGATAGTGGCGGGGATCGAACCTAGGTCGCTCGCTATGCAAGGCAAGAGCCTTCTACTTCTGTACTGGACAATCTCTCCAGCCCCTATTTTCTCATCCTTTGATGAGGCTTTACAGAGATGGAATCTTTTTTTTTTTTTTTTGGTGGTGGGCAGGCTGAATATGCAGGAAATGCGGGGGCAGTGGGGGAGGAGGGATGCAGGGTTCGACCAGGTTCTGACTGTGTGGCCTTGTTCTATCTCCGCGACCCTACAGAGATTGTTTTTAGTCCTAAACCATCACTCACGTCCCCCCTCCACCACACACACACACACACACACACACACACACACACACACACACACACACACCTGGCCCTTTGCAGTTTTCTGCCTCTCAGAGAGGTAGAGTCATTTCTTTTCTTCTTCTTCTTCTTCTTCTTCTTCTTCTTCTTCTTCTTCTTCTTCTTCTTCTCTTCTTCTTCTTCTTCTTCTTCTTCTTCTTCTTCTTCTCCTTCTCCTTCTCCTCCTCCTCCTCCTCCTCCTCCTCCTCCTCCTCCTCCTCCTCCTCCTCCTCCTCCTCCTCCTCCTCCTCCTCCTTCTTCTTCTTCTTCTTCTTCTTCCTTCTTCTTCTTCTTCTTCTTCTTTTTCTTCTTCTTCTTCTTCTTCTTGCACAGGGGTTCCTCCTGGCTCTGCACTCAGGAATGACTCCTGGCGGTGCTCGGGGGACCCTATGGGATGCCGGGAATCGAACCTGGGTCGGCCGCGTGCAAAGCAAACGCCCTCGCCCGCTGTGCTATCGCTCCAGCCCTGGTAGAGTCATTGGAGGTCACGCAGCACTGAAGGACTCTGCAGTTTGTGCGGACACTTGAAAGACGGGCAGGCAGGCCAGGGGGATGGTGACATTCAGGGGATTCTTCCCGCTTCAGGGCTCTGCAATCTAAATTCGCTGCCTCGGTTTCTCTGTCTGTCTGTCTGTCTTTATTCCTTTACCTTTATGGCGGGGAGAGGAGTAGGGGTCGCACCTGGCTGTGCTCTGGGACTTACTCCTGACTCTGCACTCAGGGTTCCCTCCTGGCAGGCTTGGGGGTCTACGGAGGTACCCGGGGGAATGAACCTAGGTCAGCTGTGTGCATGGCCAGTTCCCTCCGGGCTGCAGCCCTCTGCAGACCTTCCTCTCCGTTCCCTTTGTGGCGGTTTTGATCACTTCACTTGGCTGTGAAGTGCATCTGGGCTCACACAGTCGGCGGTCCCGTGTCAGGGAATTAATCGCCAAGGGCAGTGCTGCCAAGGATCTGGGTCAGCTAGGGGGCATGGTGCTGGGCTCAAACCCTCAGCCTCACACCAATCCCCGAGAATCCCCAGGAGCCCCTATGTCCCCTCCTCTCTTCGCACATCAGTGAAATCTGCACAGAACAATCTCCATCCATAGCCACACCTGCTGGGGGCCCTCCAGGTAGCAGAGTGTAATGAAAGAGCAGATGTTTTCATAGTTGTTGTTGTTTGTGTGTGTGTGTGTGTGTGTCTGTGTGTGTGAGGGGCATACCCTGCTCTGTCCAAGAGGGTGACTCCAGGTGATACGGGCCTCCATCCCGCATTCATTCAGTCCATTGAGCTCTGGGTGGAATACCATGCAGCTGTAAAAAGGAACAAGGAAGTACTGGAGTGATAGTACCGTTGCCTTGCACACACTGACCCAGGTTCAATCCCCCAGCATCCCATAGGGTCCCCTGAGCCCACCAGAAATGATCCCTGAGTGCAGAGCTGGGAGTAATCCCTGAGCACTGCCAGGTGTGGCCCCCCAAACAGGAAAACAAAGACCAAAAACGAAACAAAAATATCGGTCGGAGCTCCTTCTCAGAACTTCCCATGTGCGGGGGCTGGAGAGACAGCACAGCGGGTAGGGCGTTTGCCTTGCACGCAGCCAACCCGGGTTCGATTCCCAGCATCCCATAGGGTCCCCTGAGCACCGCCAGGAGTAACTCCTGAGTGCAGAGCCAGGAGGAACCCTTGCGCATCGCCGGGTGTGACCCAAAAAAGAAAAAAAAAAAAAGAAGTTTCCATGTGTCAAGCTCCTTAGTGTTTTCACAAGGGATGTGATACAGTGACTGTTTTGTTTGCTTGTTCGTTTGGCTTGGGGGACACACCCAGCAGTGCTCAGGGCTGACTCCTGGCTTTGCACTCAAGAATCACTCACTGGTGGTGCTCAGGGGGGCCCTGAGGATGCTGTGGACTGAACTGGGGGCAGCTGCCCGCAAGGCAAGTGCCCTCTTCACCGTTTTCTCACTGCAGCCTCTGGAGAGTAAATTCGGATTTGTCGTTAGCGCTAACCATTGAGTGAGGAGCAACTTTTGTTTCTCCAGGTTCCCTGGGGAGACTCTGGCAGGGGATCTTGTCTCAGTGCCAGGCTTATTGGAGAGGCAGACAGTTCGCAGAACAGCGGACTGGGGCTGGAGCGATAGTACAGCAAGTAGGGCGTTCGTCTTGCGCTCTCGGCCGACCCAGGTTCAATTCCCAGCATCCCGTAGGGTCCCCCGAACACTGCCAGGAGTAGTTCCTGGGTGCAGAGCATCACCTTGTGTGACCCAAAAAGAAAAAAAAAAACAGAAAGAGAACAGCTGACCAAGTGTGTGTGGGGGGGGGGGTGGGGGGGAGGGCGAGTGAGGATATGAGAAGGTCTTGCAGGGAAGGATTTATCCAGGAGAAAGCGTTGAAGCAGCCTGGTCTGATCAGGAGGAGTAAAGAGGGGACCGAGCTACAAGGCTGATCCCTCGGGAGGAAACTGAATTCTTCTTCTGAAGTCGGGGGTGAGGAGAGGCGAGGGCTGGAAGGGACGTTTATGAGCTGGGTGTAATGAAGAGTTTGGGTTGGGTTTACGAGAGTCGCAGGGGTGTTGTTAATGGGGGGTTTCGGGTGGGGAGGCGGTTAGTTTAGCAACTTGGGGCTTGTGCGACGTGCCCGAGGGCTAGCGGGGGGTTGAAGGAGAGTGAGGGTTTGAGGTTTCGCCCATTCCCTATCTGCGGCCTCGTTTTCCCTTGGACAACTCAGCCCCGCCCCCCCACCCCCCCAGGGCCCTTGTGGCTTGACGCTCAGCCCATAACCACCAGAATGTGGATCTTGGGATTAGGCTGACCAGACTCTTCTATTCCAGCCTCTCCTGAACCCCCAGAGATCATCCCTTTAGAAGCTCAGCTCTGTCTTCATTTCTTTTTCTTTTCCTTCCTTCCATTTTTTTTTTTTCCTTTTTGGATCATACCTGGCCATGCTCAGGGGCTACTCCTGGCTCATGCACTCAGGGATTACTGGCATTGCTCAAGGGACCATATGCGGATTGAAGCTGGGTCGGCAACGTGCAAGGCAAACACCCCTACCTGCTGGACTCGTGTTCCAGCTCTGCTTCCTTCCATTCCCTTTCTTATTTCTTTCTCTCTCACTTCTCTCTTTTTTTTTTTCCCCCTTGGCTTTTTGGATCACACCTGGTGATGCTCAGGGGTTATTCCTGGTTCTGCATTCAGGCGGTATTCAGGGGACCATATGGGATGCCAGAGATGCAAGGCAAACGCCCTCCCCCAACTTGGACTATCACTCCAAGCCCCTACTCTCTCTCCCTTTCTTTT
>NW_026606482.1:0-27887 GCF_029834395.1 Sorex fumeus | reverse complement strand
GCTCTGTGCTAAGGAATCACTGCTGATGGGGCTCGGGGGACTGTAGGGGGTACCAGGGATCAAACCCGGGTACACAGCATGCAAGGCAAGCGCCCTGCCCACTGTCCTGTCTCCCCAGCCCCCTGCACGCAAAGCACTGCTGGAGTTCTTGGTAGAGTCTTCTAAACTCCTTCACTGGACATAGGAGCAAGGTGTTCTACTAATTTTCAAGTATTGATATAATTTTGATTCTATTTCTCACAGCGAAAAGTTCTAATTCAAGGAGATATCTCGGTAAATTAATTATAAAATATTAAGATGGTCACATAGACTCCTCTGCGTGACACCTGTTTTCTGATGAGGTAGCAACAAGGGCTTTATATTTAAAACATATAAAAGGCTACAGCACCTTCATAACTTGTTTCTTATCCTGGGTGTGAAGCAAAATAGTTTTTATTTTGCTTTTTGGGTCCCACCTGGCGATGCTCAGGGCTGACTCCTGGCTCTGCACTCAGGAATCACTCCTGGCAGTGCTGGGGGGGCCCTATGGGATGCCGGGGATCGAACCCGGGTCAGCCGTGTGCAAGGCAAACGTCCTCCCCGCTGTGCTATGACTTCAGCCCCCTCTATTATGTCCTTTGGAACTGGTGCATTTTATCTGCTTATCAAATGTAGGTCTAAGGTCTAAGGCCCTCCCGTTGATCGTCGATTTGCTCGAGCGGGCCCAGTAACGTCTCCATTGGAGACCTTGTTGTTACTGTGTCTGGCATATCGAATACTCTCGGTAGCTTGCCGGGCTCTCCGAGAGGGGCGGAGGAATCGAACTCGGGTCGGCCATGTTGGCCGCTTGTAAGGCGAACGCCCTACCCGCTGTGCTATCGCTCCATACTCCTTTATTATCTTTGTTGTTTGTTTGTTTGGGGGTCTCCCATAGCACAGTGGTAGGGCGTTCGCCTTACAAGCGGCCAACATGGCCGACCCGAGTTCGATTCCTCCGCCCCTCTCGGAGAGCCCGGCAAGCTACCGAGAGTATTCGATATGCCAGACACAGTAACAACAAAGTCTCCAATGGAGACGTTACTGGGCCCGCTCGAGCAAATCGACGATCAACGGGAGGGCCTTTACCTTTACCTTTTGTTTGGGGGTCACACCCAGCGATGCTCAGGGCTGACTCCCAGCTCTGCAGTCAGGAATCACTCCTGGCGGTGCCCGGGGGACCTAGGGAAGGCTGAACCTTTTCAGTTTGTCTTAGATGGATGGATTGCTTCATCAACACCTCAGGAACTATGGCCCTGTCAAAAAGACAGTGCTGTGCAGATTGTACTTTCGCATGTGGAAAATAATGTCTAGGTTTGATTTTATGACTCTCTATAGCATGCCCTAGGAAATAGTGAAGGAAATGTATATATTTATTTTATTTATTTATTGAATCGCAGTGAGACACACAGTTACAGAATCATTCATGATTGGACATTTCCCAACACCCATGTCCTGGTTTCCTCCTACGCCTCCTGACTCTTTGGCAGACACGGTCTCTCTGTCTCTCGGTGCTTCTCAGTCTCTGTCTTTAGGGATCAGGGGCTCACAGAGGGTCCCGCTGGCCAGTGCGGGCTCTCTCGGGAGAATCTGCTGCCCTCTCTCCCTGGTTAGGCTTGGATGTCATGGACGAGGAGGAGCTCAGCCAGGCCCATCATGGTGCCGGCAGCCCGGCTAGTGACCTGCAGTCTGACCATTGTAATTAGGTTTGTTTACAAGCCCCTTCCTCTAATTATTAATCAATCTTTGGCTTTGGGGCCACACCTGGCCGTGTCAGGGCTGACCCCTGGCACTGTGCACTCCTGAAGGTGCTCAGGGACCCTCTGGGTGCTGGCGATCGAATCCTGCTGGGCAGTGAGCTGGGCAAGCGTCCTCCCCACTGTTCTGGCGGCCGGCCCCAAGCCCTTCCCTCAAAAGTGGAAGGGAAACCGAGCCCCAGGGAACCGAGCCCCAGAGGCAGCGGGAGAGGAGTGAGTGGTCAGCAGGCAGGGTGCACTGTAGCCCCTCAATGCTTGAGTGTAAATGAACGCAAGGAGGGAACCGGCTCCTTGAGAGGTAAACGTTTATTTTAGTTTTGGAGGGTGGGGGGCACACCCGGCAGTGCTCAGGGCTGACTCCTGGCTCTGCACTCCTGGGTCAGTCCTCAAGGGGCTCCTGGATCATGTGAGGTTCCCGGGATCGAACCCTGGTCCACTGCGTGCAAAGTGAACGCCCTCCCTCCTCTGTCCCAGAGGGAAATATTTAAAAATAAAATGGAATTGAAGCTGCACTGCACCACCCTGTTTCAGGTGCGTCACGAGTCGGGGAACCCAAGAGGGGTTGCCTGCTTGAGGGTGAGGGGACAGGGAGGGGTGTGGGAACAGAGGTGGGCAGGGCCGAAGTGAGCGGGGTGGAAGTGACCCTGGCGGAAGTGAGTGCAAGCGGGGTGAGTAGGGCGGAAGTGAGTGCGGTGGAAGTGAGTACAGTGGAAGTGAGTAGAGGCGAAAGTGAGTAGGGAGGAAGTGAGTACAAGCGGAAGTAAGTGCAGGCGGAAGTGAGTACAAGTGGAAGTGAGTAGGGAGGAAGTGAGTACGGTGGAAGTGAGTACAGGTGAATGTGAGTAGGGTGGAAGTGAGTAGGAAGGAAGAGAGTACAGCGGAAGTGAGTAGGGAGGAAGTAAGTATAAGCGGAAGTGAGTAGGGAGGAAGTGAGTACAGCGGAAGTGAGTACAAGTGGAAGTGAGTAGGGAGGAAGTGAGTACAGTAGAAGTGAGTACAAGCAGAAGCGGTATGGAGGAAGCGAGTACAGCGGAAGTGAGTACAGGTGGAAGTGAGTATACAAGCAGAAGTGAGTAGGAAGTGAGTACAAGCGGAAGTGAGTTCAGTGGAAGTGAGTACAGGCGGAAGTGAGTACAATGGAAGTGAGTAGGAAGGAAGTGAGTACAGGTGGAAGTGAGTACAAGCGGAAGTGAGTACAGGCGAATGTGAGTAGGGAGGAAGTGAGTACAGGCGGAAGTAAATACAGGTGGAAGTGAGTAGGGAGCAAGTGAGTATAAGCAGAAGTGAGTACAATAGAAGTGAGTACAGTGGAAGTGAGTATAAGCGGAAGTGAGTAGAGAGGAAGTGAGTAGGAAGCAAGTGAGTACAAGCGGAAGTGAGTAGAAAGGAAGTGAGTACAAGCGGAAGTGAGTACAAGCGGAAGTGAGTAGGAAGGAAGTGAGTACAAGCGGAAGTGAGTAGAAAGGAAGTGAGTAGGAAGGAAGTGAGTAGGGAGGAAGTGAGTACAAGCGGAAGTGAGTAGAAAGGGAGTACAAGCGGAAGTGAGTACAAGCGGAAGTGAGTAGGGAGGAAGTGAGTAGAAGTGGAAGTGAGTACAGCGGAAGTGAGTAGGGAGGAAGTGAGTACAAGCGGAAGTGAGTAGGGAGGAAGTGAGTAGAAGTGGAAGTGAGTACAGTGGAAGTGAGTAGGGAGGAAGTGAGTAGAAGTGGAAGTGAGTAGGGAGAAAGTGAGTACAAGCGAAAGTGAGTAGAAAGGAAGTGAGTAGGAAGGAAGTGAGTACAGCGGAAGTGAGTAGGGAGGAAGTGAGTACAAGCGGAAGTGAGTACAAGCGGAAGTGAGTAGGGAGGAAGTGAGTAGAAGTGGAAGTGAGTACAAGCGGAAGTGAGTAGGGAGGAAGTGAGTACAAGCGGAAGTGAGTAGGGAGGAAGTGAGTACAAGCGGAAGTGAGTACAAGCGGAAGTGAGTAGGGAGGAAGTGAGTAGAAGTGGAAGTGAGTACAGTGGAAGTGAGTAGGGAGGAAGTGAGTAGAAGTGGAAGTGAGTACAGTGGAAGTGAGTAGGGAGGAAGTTAGTAGAAGTGGACAAGAGGAAGAGAGCGGAAGTGAGTACAACGGAAGTGAGCACAGGCAGGAGAGCGCACGGCGCCCATGATGTGGTGCCAGCAGGTGGGTGGCGCTGGCCAAGCTGTGGGGAGATGCCCACTTGAGGGGCCGGACCCTGGGCAGGTGGAGGGAGGAGGGTCCTGCCCCAGCCAACCTGTGTGTGGCCCGAGGAACCCCAGTACTGAGGGTGGGGTCCCATGCTTTGAGGTAAGGACCCCCTACTGCGGGGTGGGGACCCCCACTGAGTGCTGGGGACCCCCACCGCGGGGTGGAGCCCCAGTGCCTGCCCAGGCCCAGGGGGCAGAGGGGCTGCCCAGCTGTGGCACTGTTGGCAGCTTCGGGTGTGGGCCCAGCACCCCAGGGTGCGGCCAGAGCCCCTTGGGCTGGGGGAGCCCCAGGCCATGGCCGCGGCAGGGCGACCCAGTGGGTCTGGGGCTCCGAGGGTGTGTGGGGAGAGGGGCTTTGGCCCCGGGTACAGAAGCTCCCTGGGTCCAGGGCCTTGGAATGGAGGCTCTGGGCGCCCTCCCAGCCCAGTGCTCAGGGTGGGCCGGGTCACTGCTGCCAGCCAGCACCTTTGCCTTCTTCTGTGTCTCCTGCTTGGTTCCCTCCTCCGGGACAGCCAGACCCCCAGGGAGCCCCCGGGAGCTACAGGCAGACGTGGCCTCGGGAAGGATGACTCAGGACCTGCAGCCTGGGGTCCTGGGTTCCCCTCGCTGGCTTCAGGGAGCGGAACATGGTTTGTGAACGGGGACAATCTGGCATGGGGCAGGGAGAGCCAGCCATGGAGGAGGGGGTGGGCCCCACCTGAGCTGGAACCCACAGCCGGTGCTGGCTGGAGCGGGCGAGCACTGCTTACGGAGCCAGAACCTGCAGACAGTGCTGGCTGGAGCGGGCGAGCACTGCTTGCAGAGCCAGAACCCTCAGACTGTGCTGGCCGGAGCTAGCTAACACTAACTTAACTCTGTGCAGGCAAGGGGTGTCACGGCAGGATGGCTTGCCAAGGGGAAACGCTCCAAACAGAAGCCCCCCGAGCTCCCTCCTCCCTCCTGGCTTCTGAGGCTTTCATGCACGGCCCTAACTAAACTTCTTCCAGGGGCTGAGGGGGGCCAGGTGCTGGGCAGCGGGGAGGGCGCCTGCTTTGCATGGCATTGACCCAGGCGGGGGCCCTGGCCCCTGCAGGAGTGAGCACTGAGCATAGAGCAGGAGTGAGCCCTGAGCACAGAGTGGGAGTCATCCCTGAGCACAGAGCTAGGAGTCATCCCCGAGCACAGAGCTGGGAGTGAGCCCTGAGCACAGAGCCGGGAGTCAGCCCCAAGCACAGAGCCGGGAGTGAGTCCCGAGCACAGAGCCAGGAGTCAGCCCCGAGTGCAGAGCCGGGAGTGAGCCCCCGAGCGCAGAGCCGGGAGTGAGCCCTGAGCACAGAGCCGGGAGCCAACCCTGAGCACAGAGCCGGGAGTCAGCCCTGAGCACAGAGCAAGAGTGAGCACTGAGCACAGAGCAGGAGTCAGCCCTGAGCACAGAGCCAGGAGTGAGCACTGAGCCTAGAGCTGGAGTGAGCACCACTGGGCATCGTCTGAAAGCAGAACTGAATCGGACAGGGTTCAGCCGTGTCCCCCCAGCATGGGCATGGGGGTCTCCATCCTGCCTCGGCCCCCAGTGGGCTGTTCCTGCCCCTCCCCGAGTCTGTCCCGCCCCCCGTGCTGGTCCCTGGGTCGCCCGGGGCTGCGGGGTGAGGGTGTGTCCAGCATCAGGTCCAGCCCCCCTTGGGCCCCAGGAGGGCCGAGTACCCCGGGGGGCAGGTGGACAGAGCAGAGGGCAGCCCCTCTGCCCGGGAGGTCGCCTGCGCCCCCTCGGGGAATGTCCCAGGGAGGACCCAGCCGCACACGCCCTCCCTGGGTCTCGGACCCGCCCCTCCAGTTCCTCAGTCACCTGTTCTTCTGTGCCCAGGTGTGCAGAGACCCTGTTGTATCTCAGCCCTCACCGGGGACAGGTCCAGGGGAACTTCCTGGAGGAAGAGGCAACTTGGGCACACGGAGCTCTGTGCTCAGGGCTGACTCCCGGCTCTATGCTCAGGGCTCACTCCTGGCTCTGTGCTCAGGGCTGATTCCCAGCTCTGTGCTCAGGGCTCACTCCCGGCTCTTTGCTCAGGGCTGATTCCCAGCTCTGTGCTCAGGGCTCACTCCCGGCTCTGTGCTCAGGGCTCACTCCTGGCTCTTTGCTCAGGGCTGACTCCCGGCTCTGTGCTCAAGGGCTGATTCCCGGCTCTGTGCTCAGGGCTCACTCCGGCTCAGGGGACCTTATGGAGTGCCGGGATCCAGGCAGGTTTGGCCATGTGGACGGGCAGCGCCTGCCCCCTGCACTCCTGCCCTGCTAGAGGTTTTGCCGTCGGGGGGGCTCTGCTCCTTCCTTGTTCCGTCCTTGTTCCCCATCCTGCGCTGACTCTCAGACTTTAGCTGTGGCCCTTGCAGTGCTTGGAGGTTGTTGGGGAACCCCGGGACTTTCTGTTCTGTTTCTGACCACATCCGCTGAGCTCTGGTTCCTGGAGGGCTTGGGGGGGTGCATGGGGGTCAGGGATGGGTTCCAGGTGGTCTGGGTGCCTGGCAGCCTAAGGGCAGACTCTGTGGGTGGCCTGTGTGGGGGAAAACACAGAGAACCCGGGGAGTGACCCGCACCTGCCTGCACCCTGCTTACGGGGAGACACAAAGACCCCTCGGGAATCTGCCCGCTTAGACCTTCCGAGACCGCAGAGGCCAGGAAAGCCCCTGAGCCGAGCCAGCCTGGGGCCCTCGTGTCCCAGACCAGAGCGAAGAGCAGACGCCAGTTGGGTGCCGTTGTTGTCGTTGTCGTAGGCGGTCGGTCAGCCACCCGCGTGCATTTTCCCGTCCTGCCGTCCCCCGTCTCTGAGGGTGTGGCCATGTCCCCTTGCATCCAGGGCAGGAGGCTGGGGGTCAGGGGACAAACAGCTCGTGGGCCGTGCATGGGCCTGTGGTCTGGGCCTCCTGTCCTGGTGCCCTGCTAGGCGACCGGCGGCTCTGTGCTGGGGTCTGGTTCCTGTCCCCCTTCCCGGAAGCGGCCAGGCTGACCACACCGGGCAGAGCTGCCCACCACTGCCTGACTGCCTTGAAGGCGTGTGTGTCCACGGGGCACTGAACTCCTCCTCCTGGGGGACAGCAGCCCCTGGAGCTGGGCAGCTGGCCGTGCCCGCTCACACCCCCGCCTAGGTAGGAGGAACAAGCGTCCATCTGGCCGGAGCATTTTTTTTTCTTTTTGGGTCACACCCGGCCATGCACAGGGGTTCCTCCTGACTCTGCACTCAGGAGTTACTCCTGGCAGTACTCAGGGGACCATATGGGATGCTGGGACTCGAACCCTGGTTGGCCGCATGCAAGGCAAACGCCCTCCCCGCTGTGCTATCGCTCCAGCCTCTGGTCGGAGCATGTTTGTTGCTGTTGTTGCTGGTGTGTCTTGTGTGATTTCGGGTCCTGGGACAGTTCCGTGAGGGAGAGTGTGTTCTCCCAGGGAGGGTGGTACAGTGGGCAGGGCTGTCTCGGTGCTGCAGGAGCTGGGAGTGTCCACACCTGCTGGACGGGTCCTTCCAGGGGCTGGGCGGGGGTCCCGGGTGTATCTGGAAGGGCTGGAAGGGCCGTCGCTGGGCTGCAGAGGGGTCGGGCTTAGAGCACTGGCCTTGAGAACAGGGGACCCCATGTGACCTGACCCCCAGCACCCCTCGGGCCCCCAGGCACTGCGGGTGGGGCCCAAGAACCAGGACAGAGTCAGGGTTTCACCGGAAAGTTTTGCAGGTGCCTGAGGTTCTGATGCAGTGGCTCTGGGCCAGCTTGAGGAACATGTGAGGGTCCAGTCATGGGTGCTGAGGGTCACTCTCTGGGTGGTGGTCTTCTGCTTCTACCCAGCAGGGCTGGGGTGGGCTGGGGATTGACGGATAGAGGAGGTGAGCACAGGCGGTGAGCACACTTCAAAACAGGGCCCTGGAGTGAGCCCTTGTCCTGCTCTCGTGGAATGATCTCACCTGTTGAAAAAAAAAAATTTTATTTTTATTGCATAATCTTGACTGGATTCAAAAACAGAGAAAAAGCAACTTGACCCGGGGTTTTTAAATGACAAACAGTCCAAAAATAATTTTTTTAAAAAATATTTTTATGAATGGAGCGATAGCACAGCGGGTAGGGCGTTTGCCTTACAAGCGGCCAACATGGCCGACCCAAGTTCGATTCCTCCGCCCCTCTCGGAGAGCCTGGCAAGCTACCAAGAGTATTGGATATGCCAGACACAGTAACAACAAAGTCTCCAATGGAGACGTTACTGGGCCCGCTCGAGCAAATCGACGATCAACGGGAGGGCCTTTACCTTTACCTTTTACCTATGAATTTCTCATAAGGTGCTTGGCCCATGAAAAAATGCTTTTATGGGATTTCCTAACAAGTACTCAGAATCTGTGTGAACAAATAAACAGAAATTAAACTGGAATATCAAGATTTGTTGGCTTTTCCCTGCGCCGTGGGTGTGGGTCCTCTTCTGTGGAGTGTGTGTGTGTGTGTGGGGGGGGGGGGGGGACCAGGGAATTCAGTCCTGGGAGGGAATGTTCCTCTCCTGGGGCCCAGGGTCACTGATTGTCCTTCCGATCTGGGGTCTGCGCCCCAGGGGGGCTTGACAATGTGCCTATTTTCTTTGTAGGTTGTCAGGCCGCCAGAGAAAACCTCGGAGTGACACGCCTTTCCCGGCACAGAGACCAGAATGTCGTACATAGACCCTTTCCAGCACATCATAGTAAGTCCCTGCTGCCCTGCGGGCTTTCGGGAGGCCAGATAGTGCCAGGCCTGGGTTTCCCAGTGGGTCGAGCTGCCCGCTTCCTGGAGGTCCCCCTCTGGTCGGAGGGCAGAGCCAGGCGCCCCGAACACTGACTCAGCATCCCCATTGCCTGCTGAGCCCCGTCAGTTGGTGCAGAGATGGGAACAGGATGACCCCGTTGGTGCATTTCTGCCTTTTCTGTCTTTGGCTATACCCGGTGATGCTCAGGGCTGACTACTGGCTCTGAGCTCAGGGATCACTACTGGCGGTGCTCAGGGGACCCTAGGGGATGCCGGGGATCGAACCCGGGTCGATCACGTGCAAGGCAGACACCCTCCCTGTTGTGCTATCACTCCGGCCCCAGGAGAAGTTGTTTTATTTACCAAAACAGGATCCTACATAGTACTGCAGTTTTATTTTATTGTTTGGTTTGGAGGCCACAACTCAGGGGTGTTCAGGGGTTCCTCCTGGCTCATGCACTCAGGAATCACTCCTGGAGGTTCCCGGGTGGGACCCTGTGAGATGGCGGGGATCGAACCCGGGTTGGCCACATGCCAGGCCCACGCCCTCCCCACTGTGCTCTTGCTTCGCCCAGGTGAACATTTCTGGGGTGTTTATTCCTCAGTTGTCCCTGGCTCTGCAGTTTTAACTGTACATCTCGGTGGTGAAGGTTTAGCAAAGATTAATTCAAACTTGACTGTGTCATTTACTAACTCCATTCTAATCATGGAGCTGGAGCGATAGCACAGCGGGTAGGGCGTTTGCCTTGCACCCGGCCGACCTGGTCGGCCCAGGTTCAATTCCTCCACCCTTCTCGGAGAGCCCGATAACCTACCAAGAGGATCCCGCCCGCACACTCGGCAGAGCCTGGCAAGCTCCCCGTGACGTATTCAATAAGCCAAACACAGTAACAAGAAGTCTCACCATGGAGACATTACTGGGCCCGCTCAAGCAAATTGATGTTTGGTATTTGGGTCACACCTGGCAGTGCTCAGGGGTTCCACTCAGCTCTGCACTCAGGAATTACTCCTGGCAGTGCTCAGGGGACTCTATGGGATGCTGGGAATAGAACCTGGGTCGGCCGCGTGCAAGGCCAACGCCCTCCACGCTGTGCTGTCACTCCGGCCTCAATACAACTTCTGGACTAAATCCAAGTGTTCATCTTTCTTTTGATGTTTGATCCAAATTCGGGTTTCTTTTTCTCTCTAACAATGACCCTGTTTCAAATATCCTCTGCCACGTGTTAACATAAACCCATCATAAGTCCTTTGATTAATGAATGGCTCCATCCTTTGGTTCTTAACCCATGTTGTCCCTTGTATTTAAAGTGTGTTTGTGTGTTGGTTTTCTCCTGGGCGTGGGTGTGGGAGGGGAGGCTAGAGCCTCTGGCCTGGGGTGCGGGGTCTGCATTCCTGGGCTGCCTCCCCAGGACACGCCCTCCCGGGCTTGTGAGGACACTGGGCAGCCAGTCAGGTTGGCTTATAGAATTAACCCCCCACTGCCGCTCTCAGAAATGTTCCTGGATTTCATGCACCTGCCCCCGGTTTTCCTTATTTCCTGTGGGAGGTGACTGTGAGGTCTCCTGCAGGACAGCTAATTGGACGGGGACCTTTGACCTCTGCCCAGCAGGGTCAGTCACGGAGAATGAGACAGACGGACACTGAGGCCTCCAGGCGCACGGTGGCCTCTGCAGCAGCTCGAACAAGGCCTCTCTGTTTTGTTTTTGTTTGGGGGTCCCACCCGGCGATGCTCAGAGCTTTCTCCCGGCTCTGCACTCAGGGATCACTGCTGGCGGGGCTCAGGGGACCCTATGGGATGATGCCGGGGATTGAACCCTGGTCAGCCGTGTGCAAGGCAAATGCCCTCCCCGCTGGACTATCTGTCCAATTGCATGATGATGATGATGATTTTGGCCTTCTGGGTCACACCTGGCAATGCTCAGGGCTGACTTCTGGCTCTGCACTCAGGGATCACTGCTGGCGGGGGTCGGGGGACCCTATGGGATGATGCCGGGGATTGAACCCGGGTCTGCACCATGCAAGGCCAATGCCCTCCCCGCTGTGCTCACTCCGGCTCCTCATGGTGAAAATTTCATTAACTACTTAAAACTAAGCTATTCAAGGTAAAGGTAAAGGCCCTCCCGTTGATCGTCGATTTGCTCGAGCGGGCCCAGTAACGTCTCCATTGGAGACTTTGTTGTTACTGTGTCTGGCATATCGAATACTCTCGGTAGCTTGCCGGGCTCTCCGAGAGGGGCGGAGGAATCGAACTCGGGTCGGCCATGTTGGCTGCGTGCAAGGCAGACGCCCTACCCGCTGTGCTATCGCTCCAGCCCTAAATATTTAACAAATATTCAAATAAATATTTAACAAATATCATTTAATATATAACAATAACTGTTATTTTATATTATTTAATGTAATATAACATTACATCATCTAGGTCTAGGACTATCTAGGACATCTTATTATCTAGTTCTTACTCTGGAGAACCTGACAGGCTACCAAAAGTATCCTGCCCACACGGCAGAGCCTGGCAAACTCCCCGTGGTGTATTCAATATGCCAAAAACCAGTAACAATGATGGGTCTTGACCCTGAAAGAGCCTTGAATGTGGCACTTTTAAAAATCTCAGGGCTAGGACATAGGAGACGTTACTAGAGCCTGCTCGAGGCAATCGATGACCAACAGGATGACAGTGATACAGTGATTTAATGTAAATATTATTTCACGATCACGATCACGACCATCCTGTTGTTCGTCGATTGCCTTGAGCAGGCCCCAGTAACGTCTCCTTCATCCTAGTGGTTGTGCTTGTCCGACCATTTCTCTTTGATTTTGAATTTTACTTTCTGCTTTCTTACGGGGCTCCAACTCGGGCCTTAGACTCCACTAGCCTGAATCCGGGTCCCTGCTGTATTTTTTTGTTGCTATTTGGTTTTGGGTTTGGGGGTGGGCCCAGCTCACAGGCTGCTCCTGGCTCTGTGCTCAGGAGTGACCCCTGGCTGAGCCTGTCCTTGGCCAGCTACTCTTTCTCAGCCCCTGGCTTTTATTATTCGTGTTTTTTCAAGACCAGTCGGAGGACCTGCCTCTACTTCTTCTTTGGCTCTATTATGTCTTTTGTTTTTTTCTTTGCTTTTTGGGTCACAGCCGGCGATGCTCAGGGCTGACTTCCGGCTCTGCACTCAGGAATCACTCCTGGCGGTGCTCGGGGGACCCTAGGGGATGCTGGGAATTGAACCCAGGTCGGCCATATGCAAGGCAAACGCCCTTCCCGCTGTACTATCGCTCCAACCCCTCTTATTTTGTCTTTGGAACTGGTGCATTTTATCTGCTTATCAAATGTAATACTCCTTTATTATCCTTGTTGTTTGTTTGTTTGGGGGTCACACCCAGCGATGCTCAGGGCTGACTCCTGGCTCTGTACTCAGAGGTCACTCCAGGTGGGGCTCAGGGGGACCCTGGAGGGTGCTGGGGAATCGAACCCGGGTTGGCTGCATGTAAGGTAATCCCTTCCCTGCTTATCTGTTGCCCCAGCCCTTCTTTATTTTTATTTATTTATTTTTGGCATTTTGGGTCACACCCAGCAATGCTCAGGGCTGACTCCTGGCTCTGCACTCAGGAATCACTCCTGGTAGTGCTTGGGGGGGACCCTATGGAATGCCAGGGATCGAACCGGTTGGCCGCATGCCAGGCCAACGCCCTCCCCGCTGGACTACTGCTCCAGCCCTCTCCTCTACTTTTGAACTGTAGTATCTGTAGTAAATTTCCCTCATGCATTAATGGTACTTGTAATGGGTGTTTTTTTCATGTTTCCTGGCTAGGGTATGATCATTTTTTTTATCACGCAATTTGCATCAGCCCTTTTTTTAGGGCTGGAGCGATAGCACAGCGGGTAGGGCGTCTGCCTTACACGCAGCCAACATGGCCGACCCGAGTTCGATTCCTCCGCCCCTCTCGGAGAGCCCGGCAAGCTACCGAGAGTATTCGATATGCCAGATACAGTAACAACGAAGTCTCCAATGGAGATGTTACTGGGCCCGCTCGAGCAAATCGGGCCTTTACCTTTACAGTAGAGTTGGAGTTTGAAACCTCTTCGACATTGAGAGTCACAAAAGGATCAATGTTCAATTCCTCCGCCCCTCTCGGAGAGCCCGGCAAGCTACCGAGAGTATTCGATATGCCAGACACAGTAACAACAAAGTCTCCAATGGAGACGTTACTGGGCCCGCTCGAGCAAATTGACGATCAACGGGAGGGCCTTTTTTAAATTTTTAAAAATTTTTTTTTATTTTTATGAGTCAGAGAGGAAAGATTACATTCGTCTAGGGTATGATCAATCTTTTCTAGGACCCAGCTTTTGGTTTCAGTGATTTTTCTCTATTAATTTCTCTATGTTTTTCTCTAAGTTTCAGGTTTTTCTTTTGCTTAGTTTGGATTTATCGCAACCCTTCATTCTTGAGTTTCCTAAAATCGACACTGGATGGTCGATTTTAAGGTCTTTCATAGGAATGCTGTCACTTCGGCCCTCAAGTCTTGGTACAATGGAGGTTTATTTTCATTTAGTTTCAAATAAGTTTCATTTAGTTTCAAAGCTTCCCTGTGGCTTGTATTTAGTTAGTTTTTATGTTATTTTTTAATGATACTTTTAATTTTTATTTTATTATTTTATTATTATTATTATTTTGCTTTTTGGGTCACACTTGGCAATGCTCAGGAGTTACTCCTGGCTCTGCGCTTAGGAATCACTCCTGGTTACTTGGGGGACCATATGGGATGCCGGGGATCGAACCCCGGTCAACTGCGTACAAAGCAATCGCCCTACCTGCTATGCTATCACTCCAGCCCCTATGTTATATTTTTTAAGGGGGATGTTTGGGTCACACCTGGACTCCTGGCTCTGCGCTCAGGAATCACCCCTGACAGTGCTCAGGGGACCTGTGGGGTGCCAGGGATCGAACCCAGGTCAGCCACATGCAAGGCAAGTACCCTCCCCGCTGTTTCTCTGGCTTCAGGCCCCAGAGTTTTTAATCATTAAGCAAGTCCGCAAATTTAGTCAAGATAACTCTTTAGTCAAGAGACCTTATATTTATTTTCATTTAATAAATAGTAGCTTAAAAAATGTGAGCCTTCCCTAGGATTAAGCAAAGTGCCCAGGCTTCAAGATAAACTCTCAGCCACTCCCCAAACACAGATTTCCTGCTTCCTCTCCGAGTGGGTGAAATTGTTGGGTGCTGAGTTAGCTAGGTGAGGCGTTCAGTAAGTTAGCACTGTTTGTCCAAATCATGTTTTGTCCTAGTTGTCGTTGTAGTATTGATTCTCTGACGGCGAGAACTCTTCACGTGAGAAGCTTTTCTTTCATTGCCGCATGTAGTTTCCGATCAGTGCTTCAGGGTTAATCTTTTTTTTTCCCCTTTGCTATTAACTCTATTAACTCTAAATTTTATTAGATTTTTTTTTTTTACATTTTTAATAGTGAGACACCATGAGGTACAGTTGTAGACTTACAGATTTTTGTGCTTGGGTTTCGATTATACAATGATCAAATACCCATCCCTCCACCAGGGCCCATTTCCCACCACCACGGATCCCAGTATCCCTCCCACCCCCCATCCCCCCATCCCACCCTGCCTCTGTGGCAGGGCATTCCCTTTTGTTCTCTCTCTCCTCTTGGGTGCTGTGGTTTGCAAAAGAGGCAGTGGGTGGCAATCATGTTTGGTCTATAGTCTACTTTCAGCATGCTTCTCTTCAGGGTTAATCTTTTTTTTTTTTTTTTTTGCTTTTTGGGTCACACCTGGCGGTGCTCAGGGGACCATATGGGATGCTGGGAATCGAACCCGGGTGCAAGGCAAACGCCCTACCCGCTGTGCTATCTCTCAGCCCCCAGAGTTAATCTTAACAGCCATTTGTGGCCTGTTTGAGGAGCAATGACCAGTGCAGGGCGGACCCTTATCACAGCCAGGCGTGCAGCCGGCCCAGGTTCAATCTCCAGCCCCATGCGGGGGTCTCCGAGCGCCCATAGGTGAGACTCCCGAGCACAGAGCCAGGAGTAAGTGCTGAGCGCTGGCTGGGCCCCAGCCCGCTGGATAAAAGGTTCTGAAGCTGTTCTGTCTCCTGGTGTCACTCAGGAAAATCGAGCCCTAGGGCCGCTGGCTTGCACGGGACCTAGCTGGGCTTGGTCCTGGGTGCTGTCAATCTCCCAGCACTGCCGGAGGAGGGTCCCGGAGCACAGCTGAGCTGAACAATGCAGGGTGTGGCCCGGAGCCAGGTGGGGAGGGGACAGCCCGGCCCTCGGGGGCCAGAAACAGTGAAACAAACCCGAGTGTGGCATGCAAACTCGCCGGGCCTCAGGAGGTGTCACTTCCTGGTCTGTGGCCACAGGCCTGTCCCAGCCTCCTCTTGGGCCCCGGGCCGGGCCTGGGTCACTCTGAAGCACGATCTCAGCCCTCCCTCCCGTCCTCAATCTGCAGCCTTGGAAGATGTTTCTGGTGCGTGCGCTGGCTCTGCCCGTGGCCGGGGAGGGGCCGTGTGCTGCCCACCCCCGGGACGTGGAGTGACCGTGTCTCTTCTTTGCAGGTGGAGCACCAGTACTCCCACAAGCTCACCGTGACAGTGCTCCGGGCCACCAAGGTGACCAAAGGCGCCTTCGGGGACTTGCGTAAGTTTCCTGCGGAGACGCGGAGCCCAGGGTCGCCCCGCAGTGGCCAGGCCAGCTGGGCCCCTCTTCGCTGCCCGAGTGCCAGTGTGGGGGGTTTACCTGCCGTCTCCTGGGCCTTGCCTTGCCCAGGCCCCCCAGACTCTGCTGGGCCGCCTCAGGGCACGACCAGGGTCCACTTGGTGGGCCTGACACGGGTGTCCTGGCCTGGTAGTAGGCAGGCTGGGCGGGCAGGCTGACCCTCATGGACAGGGTGGTGTCCTGGCTCTGCTGTCTAGACGGTCCCTGGCCCATGGAGAGCTGGGTCGGGCAGAGCCTGCGTCCCCCGCTCAGGGCCGGCTCCCGACTCGGTGCTCAGAGATCCCTTCAGCAATGCCAGGGATGGGACTGGGCAGGGACCTCCCTGTGTACTCGCTCCTCCCTGGCCCTCCCCTCCCCTCCCCTCCCCTCCCCTCCCTGGCCCTCCCCTTTTCCACATTTGTTCCGACAGACATTGGAAATGCACCGTGTGCAAAAACCAAAAAAAACAAAAAGCAAAACAAACAAACAAAAAAAACACAGGGGCTGGAGCCATAGCACAGCGGGGAGGGCGTTTGCCTTGCACAAGGCCGACCCGGGTTTGAATCCCAGCATCCCATGTTGTCCCCAGAGCACCGCCAGGGATAATTCCTGAGTGCAGGGCCAGGAGTCAGCCCTGAGCATCACCGGAAATGACCCAAAAAGCAAAAAAAAAAAAAAAAAAAAAAAAAAAAACCCAAAAAACGGTTCAAACCTAGTATCTGGGCTCCTTGGGCGTGAGGTGGGAGTCCCTCGGATCTGTGAATGTGGTCGCTCCTTTGAAGCAGGCAGAGGGTGAGGCGGGCACCCTGGCACCCTGGCAGTGGCACTGGGCAGGGACGTATAGGCCCGAGGCCGGTACAGAGCACCCCCCTGCCCCCTCCGGCAATCCCAGACCCAGAGCAGCCTGAGGGTGCTGGGCCCTGGGGACCCTGAGGCCCTCTCTGATCTCTAGGCCCCTGATAAGATTAGGGACGCCAAAGGCCTTGATAGGGCTGGAGCCCGGACCAGCCCCCTGTGAAGAGACAGCACAGGGTTGGGGGGGCGTCAGCCTTGCACACAGCCAGCTGGGTGTGGGGGGGTGGGGCCCCCAAACAGAACCCAGCCGAGGCCGAGATGAGAGCAGGAAGGGGGTCCCGAGCCTTCCCCCCCAACCGACCTGGCACCTCTTATCCCCGGAGAAGCCCCGGGCAGGGCCTGTTTGGGGGGACCCTGTGGGACCCCGTGTGCATTCTGGGCAACCCTCTCAGCTGGGACATGACGTTGCTCTCACTGGGTCTCTGGGGCCGGGCTCTGCCCTCTGGGGAGGCTCATTCTCCAGGGCTGAGCCTTTCCTACTGGCTCCTGGAATGCTTTTCTTTGGTTCTGGCAGAGCTCAGGGCTGACTCCCGGCTCAGTGCTCAGGGCTGACTCCCAGTTCAGTGCTCAGGTCTGACTCCCGAATCAGTGCTCAGGAACAACTCCCATCTCAGTGCTCAGGGATCACTTTGGGCTCTGTGCTCAGAGTTGACTCCTGGCTCTGTGCTCAAGGCTGACTCCTGGCTCAGTGCTCAGGGCTGACTCCCAGCTCTGTGCTCAGGGCCCACTCCCGGCTCTGTGCTCAGGGCTCACTCCCGACTCTGTGCTCAAGGCTGACTCCTGGCTCTGTGCTCAGGCCTGACTCCCAGCTCTGTGCTCAGGGATGACTCTTGGCTCAGTGCTCAGGGATGACTCCCAGCTCTGTGCTCAAGGCTGATTCCTGGATCTGTGCTCAGGGCTGACTCCCGGTTCTGTGCTCAGGGCTCACTCCCTGCAGTGCTCAGGGATGACTCCAGGCTCTGTGCTCAAGGCTGATTCCTGGATCTGTGCTCAGGGCTGACTCCCGGTTCTGTGCTCAGGGCTCACTCCCTGCAGTGCTCAGGGATGACTCCAGGCTCTGTGCTCAAGGCTGATTCCTGGATCTGTGCTCAGGGCTGACTCCCGGTTCTGTGCTCAGGGCTCACTCCCTGCAGTGCTCAGGGCTGACTCCTGGCGGGGATCAGGGTCCTTTGGGGCGGCCTTGTGTAGGGCACACCCCTCCTCCCCGCTGTGCTCGGCTTCCTGAAGCTTCTCTGTGAGCTGCTCCCCCGACCAAGATGCTCTCTGAGTGGCCGGCTGTGGGCTGCCCAACAGGGCAGGGCACCAGACGTCCAGGCCTTGCAGGAGCTCACAGCTCCCACGGTACTTCCGGGTGACTGGGTGTTAGCTGGACGCACACGGTCCCCTCCCCCCAGCCTTGGGCCCCTCCCACCAGTGGTGGAGGCCCCCATGAGCGCCCAGGGGAGGGGAGGGGCCAGTCCCTGTGTCCTGGATGGCATCTTCCTCTCGTCCCTCTGGCCAGCCCTGGCCAGTGGCCAGCGGCGGCCGCTCTGCTTGGCTTCTCCCACGTGGAGCTGCCCCGCCCTGCTGGCTCTCCCTGGCCAGCTGCTGGCCTCATTTGACTGTGAGACCCGCCCGCCACCCAATGCAAAGCAGTCGGGCCTCTGGCTAGCCAGCTGGACGGGGCGGGCATGGCTGAGGCTGGGCTGCTGAAGCTGCTGGAGCCCGCTACGGGCTCTTGCTGCTTCTCAGGCGGAGATTGGCCATCAGTAGCACC
This sequence comes from Sorex fumeus, assembly GCF_029834395.1. Lineage (NCBI taxonomy): Eukaryota > Metazoa > Chordata > Mammalia > Eulipotyphla > Soricidae > Sorex > Sorex fumeus. Next base: position 9,883 of record NW_026606482.1, on the reverse strand, counting down.
AAGGTGGCCACACTTCAGCTGCCCTGCCTCAGCTCAGAGCAGGGACAGAGAGTGGGCATGCTCGGCAAGCTGGAATCGCGGGGAGCTTGCTATCAGACCAGGAGATCACTGGTTCTTTTTACTTATTGGGGGTGCACGGGGCTTACGCTCACCTCCGGTCCCTCTTCAGAGAGGATGACCCAGGGCTGGAGAGCAGGTCCAGCGGGTGGCTACTCCGCGTGCGTGTGGCCGGCCCAGCCTTGGTCTCCAGCCCCCAGACGGTCCCTTGGGCCCTGGCAGGCTCCATCCTGGGCATCACTGGGTATGGCTCAAAACCGCATAAGTAAAAATAAATGGTAAACACAGGGGCCGCTGGAAACCAGTTGTGTTTGGGGAAAGGACCAAGTTAGAACACTCAAAAAAAATTTTAAAAAAGTGTGGTTTTGTGTCTTTTCGTTTCACAGAAGAGACTTTAAAAAATAAAGCCATGTGGGGGCTGGAGCGATAGCACAGAGGGGAGGGTGTTGGCCTGGCACATGGCCGACCCGGGTTCGATTCCCAGCACCCCATAGGGTCCCCCGAGCACCACCAGGAGTGATTCCTGAGTGCAGACTTGGTAGTCAGCCCTGAACATCACTGGGTGTGACCCAAAAAGCAAATAATAATAATAATAATGATGATAATATTAATAATATGAGGGGCCGGAGTGATAGCACAGTGGGGAGGGTGTTGGCCTGGCACGCGGCCGACCCGGGTTTGATTCCCAGCATCCCATAGGGTCCCCCCGAGCACCGCCAGGAGTGATTCCTGAGTTCAGAGCCTGGAGGAAGCCCTGAGCGTCATCGGGTGTGACCCAAAAAGAAAACACAAAAAACAACAACAAAAATGAAGCCAAGCATAGTAGGAACTCAAAAAATTTCTCTTAAAGATGTTATCCAGTTACTTCTCTACGTCAAGGAAAGGAGCGGGAGAGGGAGAAGGATCATTAAATTGTGACCAGATCTGTAACTTGGTTTTTTTTTTTTTTTACTTTAAGTTATCCCTCGAGCGGGCCCAGTAACGTCTCCATTGGAGACTTTGTTGTTACTGTGTCTGGCATATCGAATACTCTCGGTAGCTTGCCGGGCTCTCCGAGAGGGGCGGAGGAATCGAACTCGGGGCGGCCATGTTGGCTGCGTGCAAGGCAGACGCCCTACCTGCTGTGCTATCGCTCCAGCCCTTTTTACTTTTTTACTTTACTTAAGTTATCCCATATTTTTTATTATTGAGGGTTTTTTTTTGGGGGGGGCAGGAGACAGAAACTTGGTAGCCAGTCCCTCCTTGTCACTGAATTTGTGGGAATCCAGAAGAGGGAAAAGGACTCTCGTGAGGTCAGTGCAAAAGGTGAAGGGTCAAGTGGAACCCCAGACGCGGAGTCTCTGAGAAGTTGTCATGGTGGCAGGTGGTGGGATAACGGTCACGGTCACAGTCCTCCGGTTGTTCATCGATTTGCTCGAGTGGGCCCAGTAACGTCTCCGTTGTGAGACTTGTTGTTACTGTGTTTGGCACATCGAACACGTCACGGGGAGCTTGCCAGGCTCTGCTGTGCGGGCGAGATCCTCTCGGTAGCTTGCCGGGCTCTCCGAGTGGGGCAAAGGAATTGAACCCGGCTCGGCCTGGCCGGCTGTGTGCAAGATAAACACCCTACCTCTGTGCTAACATTCTTTTTTTTTCTTTTTAATTTTTATTAGTGAAACACCATGAGGTACAGTTGTAGACTTACAAATTTTTGTGCTTGGGTTTCAGTTATAAAATGATCGAGTACCCATCCCTCCACCAGTGCCCATGCGATTATGGGAAGCCTGGTTCCTTAGAACACCGCGGGCGGAGTTGGGCGTGCTTGCTTATGGAAGTTCTCCAGGAGGGGCTGCGACGGTGGGGCGGGCATTGGCCTTGCACCCCGGAGGGTCTGCAGAGCTCCACCCCCAGGATGAACCCCTGAATGCAGAGTCAGGAGTCAGCCCTGAGCACGTTCTGGTCCCACCACCAAAACCAAAACTGGTTTTTCTAGCAAAACCCAGAAATCTTAAACACAAACAAGCAGATTCTGGCTATTGTAAAGAGTGCTGCAATGAACAAACAAGTGCAGATGTCACTTCGACTATACCTTTTTGCCTCTCTGGGATATATTCCCAGGAGTGGTATTGCTGGGTCAAATGGGAGTTCAATTTCTTTTTTTTTTTAAATTTTTATTAGTGAAACACCATGAGGTACAGTTGTAGACTTACAGATTTTTGTGCTTGAGTTTCGATTATACAATGATCAAATACCCATCCCTCCACCAGTGCCCATTTTCCACCACCACGAATCCCAATATCCCTCCCACCACCCATCCCCCCCATCCCACCCTGCCTATGCGGCAGGACATTCCCTTTTGTTCTCTCTCTCCTTTGGGGTGCTGCGGTTTGCAAAAGAGGCATTGAGTGGCAATCCTGTTCGGTCTATAGTCTACTTTCAACATGCATCTCCCCTCCTGGGAGGATCCTCCCAACACCCTTTATTTGGTGCTCCCTTCTCTATCTGAGCTCCCTTTTCCCCTAGCATGTCTGTCTGGCCTCTAAGCCATGGAGTAAAATTCCTGGTACTGATCTCGGCTATTCTTGGGTATTAATCTCCTATTTTGTTACTTTATGTCCCCCAGATGAATGCAATCTTTCTATGTCTGTCCCTCTCTTCCTGACTCATTTCGCTTAGCATGATACTTTCCATGTAGTACCACTTGTATGTAAATTTCATGACTTCATCTTTTCTAACAGCTACATACTACTCCGTTGTGTAGATGTACCAAAGTTTCTTTAACCAGTCATCTGTTCTCAGGCACTCAGTTTTTTTCCAGATTCTGGCTATTGTAAACAGTGCTGCAGTGAACAAACACGTGCAGACGTCACTTCCACTATATCTTTTTGCCTCTCTGGGATATATTCCCAGGAGTGGTATTGCTGGGTCAAATGGGAGCTCGATTTCTAATTTCTTGAGAATCGTCCATACTGTTTTCCAACCGTACCTCATGGTGTCTCACTAATAACAAAATAAATAAGTAAAAAACAAAACAAAACAAACAAACAACAACACCAACAACAAAACCAAGCAGACTCCTTAGCGGTAAGGACAGAGCCAGCAGAGGCTGACCTGAGCTCTGGGATTCCGGGAGACGCCCACACCTCTTCTCTCCGCTCCTCTCCCCTGCAGGCGTCTTTCTTTAAAGAGGCACAAGGTTGCTTCTGAGGGTTTCGGCTCTGGCGGTTTGAGGGGGCCCGTGTCCACCTGCTGCCCGGTGCCTGGACAGCTGGACAGTCACTCCTTCCTTCCGACACCGAGATTGGTTCCTTTGGGGCTGGAGCGATAGCCCAGTGGGGAGGGCATTTGCCTGGCACGCGGCCAACCCAGATCCTATCCCCGGCATCCCAAAGGGTCCCCCGAGCACTGCCAGGAGGGATTCCTGAGTGCAGGGCCAGGAGCGGCTCAGGGGTAACCCCAGAACCAAGACAAACCCAAACTAGCAGTTCAGCTTATGCAGACACTGACCCCCAAACTAGATCCTCCAAAACGAGTATTTATGAACCTTGAAAGACCAAATAGTCACAGTGGAGCCGGATTCCTGAGATTATGTTTTTTTCTCTACAGAGGATTTTCATGAGTCCAGACATTGTCCGTGAGGGGGTTAGATAAATAAGCATAAATGCCTCACACCTGTCGCCTGATTACATTCATAAATCCTGAGATTCTTCCACAATGTAGTCACGCCGCTTCTCACGCAAGCGGCACAGAATTCTGCCGTTTCTGTAAACGCTAAGTCACCAGAACCCTAAGCTCGCCTCCCACCGAGGCCGGCTCTCCCCTCCCCGCACAGTGCTCGGGCTTCTGCTCCCTCAGCTCTGAGTGTGGGTCTGATGCTGCCTTATCCCTCTGCCGCAGGGGAACTTCTGTCCTTTCCCCTGGAAAGGATCTTGGTTCCATGTCCTCTGAAGGCCCGAAATTTATTTATTTTTATTTCTATCCCTTTATAAATTTTGGGTTTTGAGGAGTACCTGGTGGTGCTCAGGGCTGACCCCTGGCTCTGTGCTCAGTGACGCCCGGCTCTGTGCTCAGGGCTGACTCCTGGCTCTGCGCTCAGGGCTGACTCCTGGCTCTGTGCTCAGGGATGACTCCTGATCCTGTGCTCAAGGTCTTGGCTCTGTGCTCAGAGTTCACTCCTGGCTCTGCACTCAGGAATTACTCCTAGCAGTGCTCGGGCGACCCAATGGGATGCCGAGGATTGAACCCTGGTCGGCTATGTTAAAATAGGAGAGGGGGAGCTGAGATGGTTCTTGGCTGGGTCCCGAGCCAACACGGCTGAGGTCAGCCAGGAAGGGCCCAGGTCATCCCGTGGCATCTTCGAGATGCCAAACACAGTCACAACAAGTCTCACCATGGAGACGTTCCTGGTGTCCGTACGAGCCAATCGATGAACAACGGGAGGACAGTGCGACTCTTATGATCAGGCTTGAGGTTTCATCCAGTGGTGCTTGGGACTTACTCCTGACTGTGCTCAGGGTCTTCCTTGCCAGTGCTCGGGGAACTCTGTGTGGTGCCCGGGACTGCCCTGGGACAAGTTGCGGGCACTGCATGGCCAAATCCCCTGTCACATCTATGTAGGAGAGTCACGGTGGGCCACACCAGGACCAGGTACTTCCTACAGGCACAGTGTTGTATAGTGCAGTGTTGTGCAGGTGCGATGTTGTGTGGTGCAATATTGTACAGGTGTGATGTTGTATGGTGCGGTTTTGTACAGGTGCGGTGTTGGATGGTGCAGTATTGTACAGGTGTGGTTTTGTGCAGGTGTGGCATATTGTGCGGGGTTACTGTGTCTGGGGCCCACTTTCTGTCGCCCGAACACCTCACACCCACACTCGCCTTCCGTGCACTGCAGATGTGGGAGTGAGTAGGTGTGAGCCCGAGCAGCGTCTGCTCACGTTGGCTGTGGCTCTGAGCATTGTTGAGCGCCCAGGGAAGGGGAGGGAGAGGCAGGAGCAGACAGACCTCCCGCTCTGCAGCCCAGGTCTGGACAGTGCCCCTCAGCCAGAGCCAAGGGGTTCTCCCTCCAGTGCTGGGTAGAGCGGTCTTGCTTTTCTGTTTCTCTTTTGGGGGCGCGGGTGAGGCCATACTCAATGATGCTCAGGACTGACTCCTGCTCTGTGCTCAGGGGTCCACTCCTGGGGTGCTCAGGGGCCCTGTGGGACGCCAGGCTCTAACCCAGGTGGGCCGTGTGCCCGGCCAGCCCCCCGCTGAGCTCTGCTCCTGCTGGTTCTCCTTGACTCCCACATTGTGACCCCTCTCTGCTGGGCCATGTGGGGGTCACCGGGCAGGTCACTGCAGCCACCTGGGCTGAGCCATCCAGGGTGACCTCCTCACATGCCCCTGCCGTCCGCAGTGGACACCCCTGACCCCTACGTGGAGCTGTTCATCTCGGCCACCCCGGACAGCCGGAAGAGAACCCGGCATCTCAACAATGACGTGAACCCCGTGTGGAACGAGACCTTCGAGTTCATCCTGGACCCGAATCAGGACAACGTGTTGGAGGTGAGTGAGTTCTGGGGCGCTCTGAGGGGCCTCCCCTGCCTCTCTGCAGTGGGGGGGATGAAGGCCAGCTGTGGGCTTGGGTCCGGGCCAGCTGTCGGGGCATAGAGAGGTCTGGTGGGCCGCAGGACCCCTGTGCTCCCGTCCTTTGAGGGAACATTATCTGTTCCGCTTTGCCTTTGAGCCACGCCTGGTGGTGCTCAGGGCTGACTCCTGGCTCTGCACTCAGGAATCACTATGGGATGCCGGGGATCGAACCAGGGCCAACCACATGCAAGGCAAACGCCCTCCCTGCTGTGCTGTCTCTCAGACACTAATCTATCTCATTTATTTTTTGGAGGGAGCTAGAATTGCTCAGGGCTGACTCCCGGTTCTGCACTCAGGAGTCACTCCTGGCAGTGCTTGGGGGACCCTATGGGATGATGCTGCGGATCGAACCCGGGTCGGCTGTGTGTCAGGCCAACACTCTCCCTGCTGTGCTGTCGCTGCAGCCCAAGGTGGTGGAAATCTTAGATGCTGTTTCCCAAGGCCGGTGTGCCGTCTTCTCTCCGCAGATCACGCTGATGGATGCCAACTACGTCATGGATGAGACGCTGGGGACAGCCACCTTCCCCGTCTCCTCCGTGAAAGTGGGAGAGAAGAAAGAGGTGCCTTTGGTGTTCAACCAAGTAAGTGCGTCGCTCCAATTTGGTGATGGTGAAGCCCAGGAAACTCAGACGTCTTAGCCCTTCCTTCATTCAGATGCACGTTTCATTGTTTAAAATCTCCATAAGTAGGGGCTGGAGAGATAGCACAGAGGGTAGGGCGTTTGCCTTGCACGTGGCCGACCCGGGTTCGATTCCCAGCATCCCATATGGTCCCCCGAGCACCACCAGGGGTGATTCCTGAGTGCAGAGCCAGGAGTCAGCCCTGAGCATCGCCAGGTGTGACTCAAAAAGAAAAAAAAAAGACTGGGATTCCTAGCTTAATCAATGGCTGAATAAATAGCAGTGCTCCTACTTTTAAAAAAAGGGGGGAGGCTGGAGTGATAGCACAGTGGTGAGGGCGTTTGCCTTGCACGCGGCCAACCCGGGTTCGATTCCCAGCATCCCATAGGGTCCCCCGAGCACCGCCAGGAGTAACTCCTGAGTGCAGAGCCAGGAGGAACCCCTGTGCATCGCCAGGTATGACCCCAAAAAAGGAAAAAATAAATAAATAAAAACTTCATAAGTAATTAAATGTCTGTGGAAACATTTCTGCTTCAGACAATTCTGAACTAATGAGGGCCGGAGTGGAGGAAGGTTGTTGCTGTCTTTGAATTTCCAGGCTGGTGTCAGTTCTGAAATGTCCATCTGCTTCTTTGCTTTGTTTTCTCTCATGGGAGGCCACATTCAACTGTGCTCAGGGCTGACTCCCGGCTCTGCACTCAGGAATCACTCCTGGCGGTGCTCAGGGGACCGTATGGGATGCCGGGGATCGAACCCGGGTGGGCCATGTACGAGGCAAGCACCCTCCCTCCAGTGCTACTTCTCCAGCTCCATTTTTGTCCCCAATCTGCTTATTGGGGGGTGGGAGGACACACCCAGGGATGCTCAGGGCTGCTCCTGGCTCTATTCAGGAGTCATTCCTGGTGCTTGGGGACCGTGGCTGGTGCTGGGGCATTGAGCTGGGGTCTGCCACGTGCTTGGCCAATGCTTTAACCTCTGGACTGTCCCTCCCATCTTTGACATTTCAGTCATGTGTTCGGCTCCAATCGAGCCCTAGAAAAGCTTGGCGGAGTGAACCTTGCACGTTGACTGTTCCAGGAAGCAGATTCACGAATTTCCACTGTGAAATGTCAGCCACAGGGCCGGGGTGCAGAGAACCGGATGGGGGAGGGGGGCAGGGGGTGTTCTGATGGGGGTCACCTGGGCCGGCCTTCCGCATCCCCACCATCTGCGCCCCAGGCCCTAGCCTCAGATCTCTCCCTGCCATAGGCCCCCCTCCCGGATTCCGATTTGAAACTGGGGAGCAGAGTGGGATAAGTCAGATCAGGATGAGCGTGTGAGGGCACCTGAGTGGGCTGCTGGGCCCGGCAGAGCTCATGGCCCGTGTCTGGGCAGCGCCTTGCCGTTCTCCCACAACGCCGGCCTGGCGGTGGTGGCTGAGGCTCCCCTTCAGGCCAGCGCTGGTTTTCCCGTTCCCGTGCTGAGGAGGCGAGGTCGCGTCCCGTTGTTCTTCTGTCAGTTCCCCGATGCTCAGTGACACCAGGTTTCTCCCACGCACCTCTGACCGTTGTGTGTCTTTGGAGAGGGGGGTGTCTGTCGTGCCCCCGTGTCTGGATGGGGCTGGCCGGACTTCTCCTGTCCAACTCGGCCAGCGTTTCTCGTATCTAGATCCCGGCCCTTTTGTCAGGTGACCTGGGGACTCCTTGGGTTCTGGCTGCCGGTCCCTTTGCGGGCAGAAGCTGCTCGGTGTCCCGAGGCCCGTTTCCTGTCCACGTATCCCTGAGCAGCGTCTGTCCTGTGGAGTCTGTCCCCCTGCCCAGGGTGTGGATGCCGCATTGCTCCCCGCTGTGTGTCCTGAGAAATACGGGTGCTCTGGTGTGTCCTACCGTGTGGAATGGCCAGGCTCAGGGCCTGCCGTGGAGACACACAGCCCCCCCCCCCCCCATATGCTGGGCTCTCTGGCCACCTCCTAAGGTGTGTTGGTGTGGGGTGCCGAGTCGTGCTCCCAGAGAAAGGGCTGGGATTTGGCCTGTGCTGGGCTTGAAAGGAAGGGGCCTGCAGGGGTTCAGGGGAGCCCCCAGGGTGAAGGGGAGGGTCCGTGCAGGAATGAAACGGAGGGAGGTCTCTGCAGAGGCGAGGGGAGGAGGGCCATCCAGGGATAGGGGAGACAGGACCACGCAGGGGTGGAGGGGAGGGGAGTCTTTGTAAGGGTGAAGAGGAGTAGTGTCTGTGCAGGGATGAAGGGGCCATATCAGAGTGGAGAGGATGGGGTTTTGCAAGGAAACAGACTGTGCAGGGGAGGGGGGAGGGGGCTTGCAGTGGTGGAGGGGGAGGGGCCTGTGCAGGGAAGGAGAGAGGGGGTCGTGCTGGGGTGGAAGAAGAGGTTGTGCAGGGGTTGAAAGAGAGGAGGTCGTGCAGGGGTGGAGAAGGAGGTCGTGCAGGGGTGGAGGGAGGGGGTCTTGCGGGGGGTGGGAGGAGGGTGGTGTGCAGAGATGGAGAGGGGGTCGTGCAGGGGTGGAGGGAGGGAGTCGTGCAGGGGTGGAGGGAGGGGGTCATGCAGGGGTGGAGAAAGGGGGCGTGCAGGGGTGGGGGAGGGGCCTGTGCAGGGGTGGATGGAGGGGGTCGTGCAGGGGTGGGGGAGGGGCCTGTGAAGGGATGGAGGGAGGGGGTTGTGCAGGGGAGGAGGGAGGGGGTCATGCAGGGTTGGAGGAAGAGGTTGTGCAGGGGTGGAGGGAGAGGAGGTCGTGCAGGGGTAGGGGAGGAGGTTATGCAGGGGTGGAGGGAGGGGATCGTGCAGAGGTGGAGGAAGAGGTCATGCAGGAGCGGAGGGAGGGGGCTTGCAGTGGTGGACGGGGAGGGGCCTGTGCAGGGGTGGGGGAAGAGCGCATGCAGGGTTGGAGGGAGGGGCATGCAGGAGTGGAGGGAGGGGAGCGTGCAGGGGTGGAGGGAGGGGGGTCGTGCAGGGGTGGAGGGGGTCGGTCGTGCAGGGGTGAAGGAAGGGATTGTGCAGGGGTGGAGGAAGAGGTGCAGGGGTGGAGGGAGGAAGTCATATAGGAGTGGAGGGAGGGGTTGTGCAGGGGTGGAGGAAGAGGTTGTGCAGGGGTGGAGGGAGAGGAGGTCGTGCAGGGGTGGGGGAGGAGGTCATGCAGGGGTGGAGGGAGGGGATCGTGCAGAGGTGGAGGAAGAGGTCATGCAGGAGTGGAGGGAGGGGGCTTGCAGTGGTGGACGGGGAGGGGCCTGTGCAGGGGTGGAGGAAGAGAGCATGCAGGGTTGGAGGGGGGGCATGCAGGAGTGGAGGGAGGGAGCGTGCAGGGGTGGAGGGAGGGGGTCGTGCAGGGGTGGAGGAGGGGGTCGGTCGTGCAGGGGTGAAGGAAGGGATTGTGCAGGGGTGGAGGAAGAGGTGCAGGGGTGGAGGGAGGAAGTCATAAAGGAGTGGAGGGAGGGGTTGTGCAGGGGTGGAGGAAGGTCGTTCAGGGGTGGAGGGAGGGGGGTGTGCCGAGGTGGGGGGAGGGGACTTGTAGTGGTGGAGGGGGGAGGGGGCCGTGCAGAGGTGGAGGGGGTCGTGCAGGGGAGGAGGGAAGTGGTTGTGCAGGGGTGGAGGGAGAGGGTCATGCAGGGGTGGA